>NW_005357414.1:654566-656956 GCF_000412655.1 Myotis brandtii | reverse complement strand
TGAGGACACATTTGTAATACCTTAACCAATAAAGAAATTTTTTAAAAAAATAAAAGTTTGTTATTGGAAGAAAAAAAATAAAGAAGATTGGCGGTGTCAGACGGAGAGTCAGCAATGGAGAAGGAGATATTCCGAATCTGGTGTCCTCCTTGGCTGGCTCAGGAGGGAGGGAGGCCTAATTGAGGCTGGCAATGGAGTTACCTGAGTAGGATTCGGAGGTAAGCACAGGACAAGGTGATGCTGCCTACTGCTCTCCAAGTGGCAACCTTGGGGTGACCGAAGCCGGGATGATGGCTCCCCATCCCCGTGGAACCTCCTCAGGTTTTGGCACCAAATGTTAGGGTGGCTGAAGGAGGAATGCACTAGGCCAAAGTGGTAAGAGATTTTGAATTTATTAGGTCATCTGGATACCAGATGGGTTGAGCCCCAAAATGGATAAGGAGTCAGAGGTTCTAAAGCACTCTATGTTGGCTTTTTCCTGGGTGAAGAATTCTCTGTGCAGGTCCAGATTCTGGGAAAGTCCAGAGGGGAGAGATAATGGTCTTAACAAGTGGAATGTGGTCTAAGCAAGTGGAATGTTCATTGTGAAGTGGCCTGAAGGTCAGTTCCCAGGGGAGGGGGTATCAATTCAATTTTTTCATCAGACTTAACAATTATTATGTACTATAGAGAGGTATACATAAAGTTGTAGATCTATAGTCAGTGTTCTCTGCTTTCCTACTTGTTTCATATTATAGAGGGGTCATTACTCTCTTTTTAGAAATTGCAGCTACCATTTTTTGAGCACTTGCATGCATTATCTTATTTCTTCCTCATAACAACCCCATGGAGGAGGCACTTTCTCTCTCCATTTTAAAGTTAAGTAAGTGATGACCACAGATGTTAACTAACTTACCCAAGGTTACACAGTAAGTGGTTAAAACTAGGATTTACATGCAGGAGACTAGCTCTAAGACTGTGTCCTCCTCTCTGAGCTAAAGGGCCTTTTAAATAGTACACTGAAGATACACATGCCTTGAAATGGCATATTTGGGTCTCCAAGCAGGAGGGTGCCAACTTTGTTCTTTAGGCTCAACACATAGGTATGGCTGTAAACAGAGACACTTCCTACCAGCGAATGGACCACCCCACCTAGGAGTGATGGTGGAGTGGGCACTGACATGCTTGAGGAGGTATTGTAGGGATATCTGGCTTCCCAACTTGAAAGACTGAGCTGGAACAGGACAAATAGACAAGCTCTAAATTCTAGAAATTCCCAGAATAGCAATCACCAACTTCATCTACTCTTTGTGCCTGTGAGGAAGCTAGAGACCCAAAGCAGTACTGAGATTTTCCCAAGGTTTCCCAGCTCACTAGAGCCAACAGCTGTAGTAGAACCTTGACTTTCAGCCTGCAGTGTCACTAGAACTCAGCACTCTTCCTCCTGCCTCAGCCCCATTGGCCTCTCAGATTCAGTGGGAAGCAGTCAGAGAGAAGGCATCTTCTTGTGAGTGAAGCCATAATGTATATCAAGCATGTCAAACTCATGGCCGGTGGGCCACATGCCATGAGTTTAACATGCTTGATGTATATAGTGCTTCTCAGTGTGACACAGGGACCTGCAGCATCAGCATCACCAGGGAACCTGTGAGAAGTGCCAATTCTCAGGTTTTACCCAGAACTTACTGGGGCTTGAGCCCAGCAATGTGTGTTTTTATAAGCCCTATAGGTGACTCTGATACTTGCTCAATTTTGAAAACCATTTGTCTAGACCCGTGGTCGGCAAACTGCGGCTCACGAGCCACATGTGGCTCTTTGGCCCCTTGAGTGTGGCTCTTCCTAAGCCTTAGGAGTACCCTAATTAAGTTAATAACAATGTACCTACCTATATAGTTTAAGTTTAAAAAATTTGGCTCTCAAAAGAAATTTCAATCATACTGTTGATATTTGGCTCTGTTGACTAATGAGTTTGCTGACCACTGGTCTAGACTGAAAGGCAAACTGCCAAGTGCTGCAAATATCAGTATGTGTTAGGGTAATCAACAGCACAAAGAAGAATAATCTTTTTTTAAAAAGTCTTTATTGTTGAAAGTATTACACACATTCTCTTTTTCCCCCCATTGACCCCATCTAGCCTGACCCTACCCTCTGCCCCAGGCCTTGACCACACTATTGTCTGTGTCCATGGGTTATGCATATATGCATATAAATTCTTTGGTTAATCTCTTCCTGGTCCTCCTTCTTACCCCAACCCTCCCCTACCTTCCCTCTGAGGTTTGACAGTGATCAGAATTACACAATTCCCAATGAGCAATTGACCTAAGGAGGTCCATAAATCCCAGACAATGAAGCCATAAGGCACCAATCTCTCTCTCTCTCTCTCTCTCTCTCTCTCTCTCTCTCTCTCTCTC
>NW_005357414.1:644318-654490 GCF_000412655.1 Myotis brandtii | reverse complement strand
CAGGGGACTTCAGGCTGTGCCCCCCAACCCAGCGCCGGGCCAGGGGAGTGAGGGTGCGCCAGGGGACCTGAGGCTGCGCCCCCCACCCAGCAGGGCATGATGGGGGACCTGAGGCTGCACCCCCCAACTGGAAAAGCTTGACAGGGGCCCTCAGCCTATGCCCCCTACCTGGCAGGGCTTGATGGGAGACCTGAGGCTGCGCCCCCTGACAGGCAGGGCTTGCCATGGGTGGGGCCAGCCGGGTTTGTATCTCGCCCAATGTGGGTGGGGCTGGCCCGGTCTGGGTCTCATGCAATTTTGAGGTGCATGCAGGTGGGCATGGACTAGACTCTGGGTCCTGTGGCATGCCCCAGACTCTGACAGGAGGAAGATTTTCATATACATTTTACTAATTTTCTTTCATCTCTGACACTTCTATTATAGAGAAAGGGCAAATAGCAATATTAAAATACTTCCTCTAATGAATTCCCTTTTAATGTGCACAAATTTCGTGCACCGGGCCACTAGTATATATATATATATTTTCTTTGGTTGATCTCTTCCTATTCACCTACCTTCCTTCTAAGATCCATAGTCTGTTCCATGCTTCTATGTCTCTGGATCTATTTTGTTCATCAATTTATTTTGTTCAATAGATTCCATATATGAGTGAGATCATGTGATACTTGTCTTTCTCTGACTGTATTATTTCACTTAACATAGTATTCTCCAGGTCCCTCTAGGCTGTCTCAAAGGGTAATATACCCTTCTTTTTTATTGCTGCATAGTATTCCATGGTGTAGATATTCCACAATTTCGTGCACCGGGCCACTAGTATATATATATATATTTTCTTTGGTTGATCTCTTCCTATTCACCTACCTTCCTTCTAAGATCCATAGTCTGTTCCATGCTTCTATGTCTCTGGATCTATTTTGTTCATCAATTTATTTTGTTCAATAGATTCCATATATGAGTGAGATCATGTGATACTTGTCTTTCTCTGACTGTATTATTTCACTTAACATAGTATTCTCCAGGTCCCTCTAGGCTGTCTCAAAGGGTAATATACCCTTCTTTTTTATTGCTGCATAGTATTCCATGGTGTAGATATTCCACCGCTTTTTATCTACTCATCTACTGATGGGCACTTGGGCTGTTTTTAAATCTTAGCTATTGTAAATAGTGCTGCTATGAACATAGGGATGCATATGTTCTTTCTGATTGGTGTTTCAGGCTTCTTAGGATATATTCCTAAAAGTGGGGTCACTGGGTCAAATGGCAGTTCCATTTTTAATTTTTTAAAAAATAAATCTTTATTGTTGAAAGTATTACATATGTCCCTTTTCTCTTCCATTGCCCTCCCCCACTCTCCTTCCCACAAGCTTTCACCACCTTATTGTCTGTGTCTATGAGTTATGCATATACACATATGAGTTCATTCATTGATCTCTTCCCCCCTCCACCCTCCCCGGCCTTCCCTCTGCTTCCCTCTGAGGTTTGACAGTCTGTTCAATATTTCTATGTCTCTGGGTCTATTTCTGTTCATCAGTTTATATTGTTAAATAGATCCCACAAATGAGTGAGATCATGTGATACTTATCTTTCCCTGACTGGCTTATTTCATTTAGCATTTGAATCCATTCTGTTGCAAATGGTAAGAGTTCTTTCTTTTTTATAGCTGCGTAGTATTCTATTGCATAGATGTACCATGGCCTTTTCATCTATTCATCTGCTGATGGATACTTAGGCAGTTTCCAAATCTTAGCTATTGTAAAATGTGCTGCTGTTAACATAGGGGTGCATATATTCTTTCTGATTACTATTTCTGAGTTCTTGGGACATATTACTAGAAGTGGGATCACTGGGTCAAATTGTAGTTTCACTTTTAATTTTTTGAGGAAATTCCAAACTTTTTTCCACTGAGGCTGCACTAGTTTGCATTCCCACCCATTTTTAATTTTTTGAGAAGACTCCACACTGATTTAAATAGTGGTTGTCCCAGTCTGCATTCCCAGCAGAAGTGTATTAGAGTTCCTTTTTCTGCATATCTTCGCCAGAATTGTTGTTTGTTGATTTATTAATGGCAGCCATTGTGAAAGGTGTGAGATGGTGCCTCATTGTTGTTTTAATTTGCATCCCTCTCTGAACATATGGACCTGCCTCTGTGAACCTACCTGCTACACCCTGTCTCCCCAGACTTCCAGACTGTTAAAATAGGAGACAAAGAAATAACCCACAAATGAAAGAAAAGGAGGAGTTGCCAGAAAAGGAACTAAATTAAAAGGAGGCAAGCAATTTGTTGGATAAAGAATTCGAAGTAATAGTTATAAGGATGCTCAAACATCTGAGTGAGAATTACAAACAACTTAATGAGACTCATAAGGAGCTGAATGAGAAATACACCAACATAAATAAGAATCAAGAGGCAATGAAGAATGACATATCTATACTAATAAAAGAGTAATGTGCTAATTAGACCAGGAGACCTTCCAGAGACCTTCCAGACAAAGCTGGGGGCTTGGCTGGCCTGCAAACCACCCCCAGACCCTTGCCCAGGTCGCCTCACCCCCAGCAGGGACTCCCAACTCATCAGGGGGCTGAACGTCCTGCAAACCACCCCAGGTCCCTTGCCCTGGTTGCCTGCTTCCCAATGGGGACCCCCTACTCCAATAGGGGCATGGCCAGCCTGAAAACAGCTCTCAGCCCCTCACCCAGGCCGGCCATGCCTCTCACCTTGATGGGGGCATGGCCGGCCTGCAAATGGCCCTCAGCCCACAGCAGAGTCCCCCCACCCCGATGGGGGCATGGCTGGCCTGAAAACCCCCATTGGCTCCTCACCCAGTCCGGCCCTGTCCCCCAACGGGAACCCCCCACCCCGATTGGGGTGTGGCTGGCCTGCAAACTGCCCCAGGCCCCTCACCCAGGCCAGCCCCGCCCCCCAAGGGGATCTCAACCCTGATCCGGGATTCCCTTCAGGGCCGACCAGCCAGCCCCACCCATGCATCAGGCCTTTATCTATACTAATAAAAGGATATTATGCGAATTAGAACAGACATCCTTCTGGACAAAGCCATGGTGGCGGGGCCAAGGTGGAGGAAGTTAGGGGTGATCAGGCTGGCAGGGGAGTGCAGTTAGGGGAATCAGACTGGTGGGGGAGAGCAGTTAGGGAGATCAGGTTGGTGGGGGAGGGCAGTTAGGGGGATCAGGCCAGCAGGGGAGAGCAGTTCAGGGGATCAGGTTGGCAGGCAGGTGAGTGGTTAGGAGCCAGTGGTCCCGGATTAGAGAGGGTGCAGGCCGGGCTGAAGGACATCCCCCACCCATGCACAAATTTCATGCACTGGGACTCTAGTCTGTAATAAAGAACATCCTGGAAGGATTCAACAGTAGACTAGAAGAAGCCAAGGACCAAATCAGCGAGTTAGAAGGACAATGTAGAAAAAACACACACAATCAGATCAGCAATTAGAAAAAATATTTAAAAAGCAAGAGAGTTTAAGGGAGCTTTGGGAGAACATGCAATGAAACAGCATCTGTATAATAGGGGTGCCAGAGGAGAAGAAGCCTAGCAAGGAATAGAAAACTTGTTTGAAGAAATAATGACATAAATCTTCCCTGACTTGGTGAAGAAAAAAGTCACACAAGTCCAAGATTCACAGAGACTCCCAATCAAGATGAACCCAAAATGAACCACACTAAGACACATCATAATTAAAATGGAAAAGTTAAAGACAAAGAAAGAATCTTAAAGACTGCAAGAGAGAGATAGAAAGTTACCTACATGGGAACTCTCATTACACTATTAGCTGATTTCTCAATAGAAACACTTCAGGCCAGAAGGGAGTGGCATGAAGTATACAAAATAATGAAAAGCAAGGGACTTAATCCAAGACTACTCTACCCTGCAAGGCTATCATTCAAAATTGAAGGTGTAATTAGGAGTTTTGCAGACAAAAAAACCACTAAAGGAGTTTATTACCAATAAACCAGCAATGCAAGAAATGCTAAAGGGACTGTTTTAAAAAGAAGAAATAGAAAAAGAAGAAGTAACACAACATACAGTATAAAAATGGTGGAGGGGGAAAATGGTGGCCGAATAGGCAGACGTGTCTTATGCATTGCCTGGAGCAGATAGAAGGAGCAACTAAATTGAATAACATCTACCCAGGATTGGCGAATTAGACACAGATGGTGAGACAGTTTGCAGCTGGGAAGAGCAGAGGATGCCTAGAGAATGGTAGGATTGGGGATCTGGGCTGTAGAGATACATGTGACCACTGGGCCAAGAGGGTCAGATGGAAGCTGCCCTGCACCAAAGCCACGTCCATTGGGGACAGGCATAACATCTGACTGTGGAAAGGAAGTCCACAGTGCTGCTGGTGGCTGGGAAACCTAGATCTAAGTCAATAGCTGTGATAGGTTGTGTCCCAAAAGGTAACCTGAAGAGCTGGCCAAGCCACATGGTGCCGGAAGGAGACTTTCAGTTGTGTGGTTGTTTTTCCTGTTTTGTCTTTGCTTTCACTCACTAAACCCAGTTCATAGGACCTTTCAATTAAAATATCTGAGGCTGTGTGCAGGTAGAGGTGTGGATTTGTGGAGTCTGGGGAGAGGCTGTGGAGGAGAGCAGGACAGGGACAGGTGACTGGGAATCTGGCACTGAGACATTCCTGACCCTCCAAACTTAAACAGCCATTTTTCTCCTGAAGAGCCAGCCCCTCACAGGAGCCTCAAGACAGATAATTCAGCCACACCCAGCCTATACCTTGAGATCTACAAAGGAAACAAAGACTCTGAATGGCCTCAAAGAGTCCTCAGGACTGGGTTGAAGAGGGGCCATTTAGTCCCAGAAAGCGATACAGGACCATCCCCACCGAAAGGCCTGTCAGAAACAGACACTTGAGTGATTAAGACTAACACAGATAGACAGGCAAAGTGGGCAGATTGGTCCTGCCTGCTTGCAGCCAAGGCTATGGAGACAGACATAAAGAGAGGAGCAGTGGATCGCTTGGAACTTCAACACAGTGTTGAACCTAACAGGAAACTGAGACATGGCAGACAGAACAGAAAATTGGGGTCTTAAACGAGCCCCATGGGACATTAAAACTTGGCTGAAGTGAATGGTAACTCACTTTCTTATTTTTTTATCTTCTATTAAAATTTTTTCCTAATTTATTTTAATTTTATCTTTTATTCTTTTGCATTTTTCTTCATTCTATTTTTATTATTTTATTTTCTTATTTTTCTTTTTTCCCCACTCTTTTCTTCCTCACTTCTGCCTTTTTCATCCTGTTTTCTCTTCGCCTGTCTCTGCTTTAGTTTTACTCTTTCCTTTACTTTTACCATTTGTTAAAAATTGAGCTTCTTTATCTGTTTTATTGACTTGTTATTATTACTGTAGTCTCTGTTGTTTTACTCATATATCTAATTTTCTCTCCCCTGTTCCAAGTCCATGCAAGCTTCTCTTTCCTCTTTCTTCACTATTCATTTTTTATGTTTTTCCTCTCCTCTGTTGTTCTCATCTTCTCCTAATTGTTTAATTAGCTTCACTCACTGAATTCAAACCTATATACTCTCTCCTCTATTCTCCTTTTCCAAAAATGAATGAATGAATAAATAAATAAATAAATTTTAAAAATATTTTATATATTTTTTTCTTTTCTTCTTATCCACTCATTTTCTTTCTACCTCCTCTATACTGAACCATGGTCCTCCCCCTATTAATTCAATTCCTCAACCTTATTTTCTGTGTACAAGCTCTGCCTCTACAGATCCTGTCCCCTGCTTTTTCTGGGTGTCTGTTGTTTGCAGTTTTTTGGTTAATTTGTTTGTTTTGTGGTGTTTACTTCCCATATACAATTTCTTCTTCTTCTATTTCTTTTCTCTATTACCTTTATTTGTTTTCCCTATATTATTTTTGCTCTCTTTTGTCTATCCTAATTCTCTTTTCTCTGGTGGTCACTTTTATTGGGGTTATCGGTGTCATGAGTACATTCACGTTTTGTTCCCTTTGCGTTGTGTCTTGTCAAGTTGTATATTCTGCTATTCAGTCAATATGGTAGAGAGTGAGCCACATAACCAGACACCCTGAGAGGAGACTCCATCCAGGAATGGGACAATAACACACAGGGCCCAACTACACCAAGAGAACCCAAATATCCATAGTAGGGGGCATCCCTAGAATACCCAGCACAGAAGACTTTAGAGTTTGCACCACTGGGTCCTACATCAAAATAAAAAGCTTCTGCACAGTAAAAGAAACCATCAACAAAACAATAGGAGAGCCCACTGCATGGGAGAACATGTTTGCCAATGTTATATTCGATAAGGGCCTAATCTCCAAAATTCATAGGGAAGTCATACAACTTAACAAAAGGAAGATAAAAAATCCAATCAAACAATGGGCATAGGACCTAAATAGACATTTTTCAAAAGAGGACATACAGAAGGCCAAGAGACATATGAAAGCATGCTTAGTGTCACTAATCATCTGAGTGATGCAAATCAAATTGAAAATGAGGTACCATCTCACACCTGTCAGAATGGCTATCATCAACAAATCAACAAATGACAAGTGCTGGCGAGGATGCGGAGAAAAAGGAACCCTGGTGCACTGCTGGTGGGAATGCAGACTGGTGCAGCCTCTGTGGAAAACAATATGGAGTTTCCTCAAAAAATTAAAAATGGAACTCCCATTTGACCCAGTAATCCCACTTCTAGGAATATAACCCAATTAACCAGAAACACCAATTAGAAATGATATATGCACCCCTATGTTCATAGCAGTACAATTTATAATAACTAAGATTTGGGAACAGCCTAAGTGCCCATCAGCATATGAGTGGATTAAAAAACAGTGGTACATCTACACAATGGAATACTTTTTTTACTGCTATAAAAAAGAAGGAACTCTTACCATTTGCAACAGCATGGATGGACCTGGAGAGGATTATGGTAAGCAAACTAAATCGGTTGGAGAAAGATAAATATTACATGATCTCACTCATTTGTGGAATATAATGAACAACATGAACTGATGAACAAAAATAAATCCAGAGACAGAGAAACACCGAACAGACCATCCAACCTCAAAGGGAAGCCAGGGTTGGGTAAGAGATCAACCAAAGGACTTGTATGCATGCATATAAGCATAACCCATGGACACATACAGTAGGGTGGGGTAACGGCATGTGCTGGGGTGTGGGAACGGCCAGGGAGAGGTCAATGGGGGGAAAAGTAGACATATACAATACTTTAAACAATAAAAAATTAAATTAAGAAAAGAATAAAATTGGCAAGAAACAAGTACTGATCAATAATAACCTTAAATGTGAAAGGATTTAATGCTCCAATTACAAGATATAGGGTAGCTGAATGGTTAAGAAAACATGACCCATATATATGCTGTTTACAAGAGACCCACCTCAGAACAGAAGAATAGTATTTATAGGGAAGGAGTGTGAAAAGGATTACAGCTCTCAAGCCAAACCTGCATAGCAGTGTCACATTCAAATACACGTGGCAATGATGCATAAACATACGAAGACTGGGAGGGACAGTGTAGTCAGTTACCTGTTCATCTGCAGGTGCATAAGTGGTAGTTTAGTTTTACAAACTCATCAGTTCCACAGAGTCAAGCCAGCTACTCTGCCTGATACTGTGGAGGGCGCATCCCTGCCCTTGGTGAAACTACCAGCCAGGATTATAAAATCATCAAGTTGGGAGTGAGTTTAGAGATTGCCTACCCCATTGACCACCTCTACTACATCCCTGGTAATGCATCTGACTGGCATTCTACTAGCTTTGGCATTGCAGGGTCACAGTGATAGTGAGCTCGGCTTCCTATAAGGAAGGATGGGGGTGGGTAAAAGGAGAAATCCCATGTACATGTAACTACAACAATAAAAAGCAGTATATGTGCTAGAGCCAATGCTGTGGGAACACTGAGCCAGGAGGAATGAATTTTAGCTATGGGAAGTCAGGGTGGGGGGGGGCTTCATGAAGGAGGTTCTATTTGAGCTGGGCAAGATTTCAGCAGGCAGAGATGGTGAGCAGGAAGGAGAGTTGTTTCCATATTTCCATGAACAAAAATATGGAGGCATAAAAAATGCAGGGCACATTTTATAAAACATACTTAGGCAGGCTAGGTAAATAGAACAGGTTGTGGGGTGAGGCTGCTTGACTTAAAACCTGACTCCACACCTTACTAGCTGCCTGGCATTGGACAAGTTATTTAACAGTGGCCTCTATTTCCCTCCTGGAAAATGAGAGTACTTACTATAATATACCTCATTGGTTGTGGAAAGGAGTAAATGAGATAATGACATGAAGTAGTCAACATGGTGTCTGTCACATAACAATCTTTCCAAAACATTTTTGGCTACCTTACTTTGCATGTAACAGCAAATGAGATGGTCTGCCTGGAGTACTGGGTATAGGACTGGGAGTGTTAGAGGCAGTCTTTGATAGTAGGTTGTAGAGTGGGGATTGAATACTAAACTAAGGATTTAGGGTTTTTATTCTGAAGGCAGGGGGCAAATGTATTTGGAGGATGGATTGGAGAAAGGTAATAGGAGAAAGGGAGAGTAAGAGGCCACTGTATCCTCACTATGACAGTGGCATAATAACTGAAAGTGATGGAACAAGATTCAGGGTCAGAACAGGGATTTGTAAGTTAGTGTATGTGTGAACTCCACTATTACATATAAATCTGAGTTCAGATTAACAGTGTATGTGTGCATGTGTGTATAAAATATTAAATATGTATATATAGTATTAAATATGTATAAATATTTTAAATGTGTAAAATATATGCTATAAAATTATAATTGTATAAAATATATGTTATAATTAATATATTAAATAGAGAATGAAAATCAATGGTTGGAGAGAATATTAGCCAATATTTTATAGTTTTGATGTGAAAGACAGTCCCTTTGTTATCTCGAGTTAAGCTATGGGAAATATTGTATTCTGTGAAAACATTTTCTGAAGCTGGCCTTTTTGTAAGAAAACTTGAGATATGTATAATTCACACATACTTGATAAATTTAAGCACATTCTGTCTTACTGGCAGGGATAAAAATCTATAATAAAACAAAGAGTCTTCTGATGATACATGATTAGAAATGGCAATGGCAGTGCACATTGGGTCCTAATTAAGAAATTTTCTAATGGTTGTCTAGGAATACAAGTGCCCTCCATTTGGACTTTGGCAATAACTAGAGTATTCTTCAGTTCTTGATCAGGATGAAGACAATTCAAAATTGTTCTCGAATCCTAGGCCATAGAGAATGATTTCATTTGGCCAATTACCGAGTTCCCATGAAGAGGAAAGACACTAACCGCTCACAAATATTTTGTCATTGACTAAATGCAAAGATGCATCCGTTAAAGCAATCCATCTCAGTAAGCTAGTTTTCTTGAATATTAAGGAATATTAATACATACAAAAAACAAGTTGATATTTCAGCATTTACAAAGCAGCTTTGAAGCGCAATGATACCTTTTCTATTTTCACCTTTCTTCCGGAATATATTCACAGCACATACAAATCTGGACTCAGCCTCCTTGGTCACAGCCTTTCAAATAAAACTGACTTTCTTTGGCTGCAGTGAAACAGATATTTGGGTGGAAAGGGTTATGGGGGGTGGGGTGTGATGGCTGCTGTATTGTTGGGGAAACAGTTCTGCACCCAGCTGACTAAATATAATGAACGCTTGGCTAGCTCCCTGTCAGGCATGCCAGGTTCCCCTTTCATCTGCTACCAGATGCAAACAGAACAGATCCATTTAAGTGGTTAAACTGACCGGTTAGATTGACCCAAATTCTTTCCGGAAATTAAAAAACCTGTGGCTCGTGGGATTAGCATTTCAATTGCTCCCCATATGCACACTACCTTCTTGTCCACTACAGCCCAGATTGCCACACTTGCTCACCTTAGCAGCTTGCTTTCCAAGCCAAGACAATTTGAGAACAATGTAGTTATGAGAAAGCAATGTAGAAAGCTAGAAACACTTTGTGGCAAGTCCAAAAAGAAATTTGGCCCTCATCTTAATTGATTTGCTTTATCCCTGATGTTCTTGTTCCACTCACTATTTGCCCTTTTCTTCTGTAAGTCAAGGTGATGTTGCCAATTTGTTAGATGTAGCTTTGTGCAGAACACATCACAGAGCAGACACAATTCAATGCTCCTC
>NW_005357414.1:628748-634014 GCF_000412655.1 Myotis brandtii | reverse complement strand
GGTGCCAGGCCAGGGGACCTGAGGCCATGTCCCCCACCTGGCGGGGTTTGATGGGGGACCTCAAGGCTCACCCCCCGCCTTGGCCTGGGCTGGAGGACCTCAGGCTGTGCCCCCCGCTTCAGCGCCGGGCCAGGGGACCTGAGGCTGTGCCCCCTGCCTGGCAGGGCTTGACAAGGGTGGGACCAGCCAGGTCTGGATCTAGCCCAATGGGGGCAGGGGGGCCAGCCGGGTCTGGGTCTTGTGTGATTTTGAGGTGTACGTGGGTGGGTGGGGACTTGACTCTGGGTCCCATGGTGCGCCCCAGACTCTGACAGGAGGAAGATTTTCATATACATTTTACTAATTTTCTTTCATCTCTGACACTTCTATTATAGAGAAAGGGCAAATAGCAATATTAAAATACTTCCTCTAATGAATTCCCTTTTAATGTGCACAAATTTCGTGCACCGGGCCACTAGTATATATATATATATTTTCTTTGGTTGATCTCTTCCTATTCACCTACCTTCCTTCTAAGATCCATAGTCTGTTCCATGCTTCTATGTCTCTGGATCTATTTTGTTCATCAATTTATTTTGTTCAATAGATTCCATATATGAGTGAGATCATGTGATACTTGTCTTTCTCTGACTGTATTATTTCACTTAACATAGTATTCTCCAGGTCCCTCTAGGCTGTCTCAAAGGGTAATATACCCTTCTTTTTTATTGCTGCATAGTATTCCATGGTGTAGATATTCCACCGCTTTTTATCTACTCATCTACTGATGGGCACTTGGGCTGTTTTTAAATCTTAGCTATTGTAAATAGTGCTGCTATGAACATAGGGATGCATATGTTCTTTCTGATTGGTGTTTCAGGCTTCTTAGGATATATTCCTAAAAGTGGGGTCACTGGGTCAAATGGCAGTTCCATTTTTAATTTTTTAAAAAATAAATCTTTATTGTTGAAAGTATTACATATGTCCCTTTTCTCTTCCATTGCCCTCCCCCACTCTCCTTCCCACAAGCTTTCACCACCTTATTGTCTGTGTCTATGAGTTATGCATATACACATATGAGTTCATTCATTGATCTCTTCCCCCCTCCACCCTCCCCGGCCTTCCCTCTGCTTCCCTCTGAGGTTTGACAGTCTGTTCAATATTTCTATGTCTCTGGGTCTATTTCTGTTCATCAGTTTATATTGTTAAATAGATCCCACAAATGAGTGAGATCATGTGATACTTATCTTTCCCTGACTGGCTTATTTCATTTAGCATTTGAATCCATTCTGTTGCAAATGGTAAGAGTTCTTTCTTTTTTATAGCTGCGTAGTATTCTATTGCATAGATGTACCATGGCCTTTTCATCTATTCATCTGCTGATGGATACTTAGGCAGTTTCCAAATCTTAGCTATTGTAAAATGTGCTGCTGTTAACATAGGGGTGCATATATTCTTTCTGATTACTATTTCTGAGTTCTTGGGACATATTACTAGAAGTGGGATCACTGGGTCAAATTGTAGTTTCACTTTTAATTTTTTGAGGAAATTCCAAACTTTTTTCCACTGAGGCTGCACTAGTTTGCATTCCCACCCATTTTTAATTTTTTGAGAAGACTCCACACTGATTTAAATAGTGGTTGTCCCAGTCTGCATTCCCAGCAGAAGTGTATTAGAGTTCCTTTTTCTGCATATCTTCGCCAGAATTGTTGTTTGTTGATTTATTAATGGCAGCCATTGTGAAAGGTGTGAGATGGTGCCTCATTGTTGTTTTAATTTGCATCCCTCTCTGAACATATGGACCTGCCTCTGTGAACCTACCTGCTACACCCTGTCTCCCCAGACTTCCAGACTGTTAAAATAGGAGACAAAGAAATAACCCACAAATGAAAGAAAAGGAGGAGTTGCCAGAAAAGGAACTAAATTAAAAGGAGGCAAGCAATTTGTTGGATAAAGAATTCGAAGTAATAGTTATAAGGATGCTCAAACATCTGAGTGAGAATTACAAACAACTTAATGAGACTCATAAGGAGCTGAATGAGAAATACACCAACATAAATAAGAATCAAGAGGCAATGAAGAATGACATATCTATACTAATAAAAGAGTAATGTGCTAATTAGACCAGGAGACCTTCCAGAGACCTTCCAGACAAAGCTGGGGGCTTGGCTGGCCTGCAAACCACCCCCAGACCCTTGCCCAGGTCGCCTCACCCCCAGCAGGGACTCCCAACTCATCAGGGGGCTGAACGTCCTGCAAACCACCCCAGGTCCCTTGCCCTGGTTGCCTGCTTCCCAATGGGGACCCCCTACTCCAATAGGGGCATGGCCAGCCTGAAAACAGCTCTCAGCCCCTCACCCAGGCCGGCCATGCCTCTCACCTTGATGGGGGCATGGCCGGCCTGCAAATGGCCCTCAGCCCACAGCAGAGTCCCCCCACCCCGATGGGGGCATGGCTGGCCTGAAAACCCCCATTGGCTCCTCACCCAGTCCGGCCCTGTCCCCCAACGGGAACCCCCCACCCCGATTGGGGTGTGGCTGGCCTGCAAACTGCCCCAGGCCCCTCACCCAGGCCAGCCCCGCCCCCCAAGGGGATCTCAACCCTGATCCGGGATTCCCTTCAGGGCCGACCAGCCAGCCCCACCCATGCATCAGGCCTTTATCTATACTAATAAAAGGATATTATGCGAATTAGAACAGACATCCTTCTGGACAAAGCCATGGTGGCGGGGCCAAGGTGGAGGAAGTTAGGGGTGATCAGGCTGGCAGGGGAGTGCAGTTAGGGGAATCAGACTGGTGGGGGAGAGCAGTTAGGGAGATCAGGTTGGTGGGGGAGGGCAGTTAGGGGGATCAGGCCAGCAGGGGAGAGCAGTTCAGGGGATCAGGTTGGCAGGCAGGTGAGTGGTTAGGAGCCAGTGGTCCCGGATTAGAGAGGGTGCAGGCCGGGCTGAAGGACATCCCCCACCCATGCACAAATTTCATGCACTGGGACTCTAGTCTGTAATAAAGAACATCCTGGAAGGATTCAACAGTAGACTAGAAGAAGCCAAGGACCAAATCAGCGAGTTAGAAGGACAATGTAGAAAAAACACACACAATCAGATCAGCAATTAGAAAAAATATTTAAAAAGCAAGAGAGTTTAAGGGAGCTTTGGGAGAACATGCAATGAAACAGCATCTGTATAATAGGGGTGCCAGAGGAGAAGAAGCCTAAGGAATAGAAGAAAACTTGTTTGAAGAAATAATGACATAAATCTTCCCTGACTTGGTGAAGAAAAAAGTCACACAAGTCCAAGATTCACAGAGACTCCCAATCAAGATGAACCCAAAATGAACCACACTAAGACACATCATAATTAAAATGGAAAAGTTAAAGACAAAGAAAGAATCTTAAAGACTGCAAGAGAGAGATAGAAAGTTACCTACATGGGAACTCTCATTACACTATTAGCTGATTTCTCAATAGAAACACTTCAGGCCAGAAGGGAGTGGCATGAAGTATACAAAATAATGAAAAGCAAGGGACTTAATCCAAGACTACTCTACCCTGCAAGGCTATCATTCAAAATTGAAGGTGTAATTAGGAGTTTTGCAGACAAAAAAACCACTAAAGGAGTTTATTACCAATAAACCAGCAATGCAAGAAATGCTAAAGGGACTGTTTTAAAAAGAAGAAATAGAAAAAGAAGAAGTAACACAACATACAGTATAAAAATGGTGGAGGGGGAAAATGGTGGCCGAATAGGCAGACGTGTCTTATGCATTGCCTGGAGCAGATAGAAGGAGCAACTAAATTGAATAACATCTACCCAGGATTGGCGAATTAGACACAGATGGTGAGACAGTTTGCAGCTGGGAAGAGCAGAGGATGCCTAGAGAATGGTAGGATTGGGGATCTGGGCTGTAGAGATACATGTGACCACTGGGCCAAGAGGGTCAGATGGAAGCTGCCCTGCACCAAAGCCACGTCCATTGGGGACAGGCATAACATCTGACTGTGGAAAGGAAGTCCACAGTGCTGCTGGTGGCTGGGAAACCTAGATCTAAGTCAATAGCTGTGATAGGTTGTGTCCCAAAAGGTAACCTGAAGAGCTGGCCAAGCCACATGGTGCCGGAAGGAGACTTTCAGTTGTGTGGTTGTTTTTCCTGTTTTGTCTTTGCTTTCACTCACTAAACCCAGTTCATAGGACCTTTCAATTAAAATATCTGAGGCTGTGTGCAGGTAGAGGTGTGGATTTGTGGAGTCTGGGGAGAGGCTGTGGAGGAGAGCAGGACAGGGACAGGTGACTGGGAATCTGGCACTGAGACATTCCTGACCCTCCAAACTTAAACAGCCATTTTTCTCCTGAAGAGCCAGCCCCTCACAGGAGCCTCAAGACAGATAATTCAGCCACACCCAGCCTATACCTTGAGATCTACAAAGGAAACAAAGACTCTGAATGGCCTCAAAGAGTCCTCAGGACTGGGTTGAAGAGGGGCCATTTAGTCCCAGAAAGCGATACAGGACCATCCCCACCGAAAGGCCTGTCAGAAACAGACACTTGAGTGATTAAGACTAACACAGATAGACAGGCAAAGTGGGCAGATTGGTCCTGCCTGCTTGCAGCCAAGGCTATGGAGACAGACATAAAGAGAGGAGCAGTGGATCGCTTGGAACTTCAACACAGTGTTGAACCTAACAGGAAACTGAGACATGGCAGACAGAACAGAAAATTGGGGTCTTAAACGAGCCCCATGGGACATTAAAACTTGGCTGAAGTGAATGGTAACTCACTTTCTTATTTTTTTATCTTCTATTAAAATTTTTTCCTAATTTATTTTAATTTTATCTTTTATTCTTTTGCATTTTTCTTCATTCTATTTTTATTATTTTATTTTCTTATTTTTCTTTTTTCCCCACTCTTTTCTTCCTCACTTCTGCCTTTTTCATCCTGTTTTCTCTTCGCCTGTCTCTGCTTTAGTTTTACTCTTTCCTTTACTTTTACCATTTGTTAAAAATTGAGCTTCTTTATCTGTTTTATTGACTTGTTATTATTACTGTAGTCTCTGTTGTTTTACTCATATATCTAATTTTCTCTCCCCTGTTCCAAGTCCATGCAAGCTTCTCTTTCCTCTTTCTTCACTATTCATTTTTTATGTTTTTCCTCTCCTCTGTTGTTCTCATCTTCTCCTAATTGTTTAATTAGCTTCACTCACTGAATTCAAACCTATATACTCTCTCCTCTATTCTCCTTTTCCAAAAATGAATGAATGAATAAATAAATAAATAAATTTTAAAAATATTTTAT
>NW_005357414.1:610436-628698 GCF_000412655.1 Myotis brandtii | reverse complement strand
TTTTTGTTTTCTCTTTTTATTTTCTTATTTTTTCATTTTTTTCTTTTCTTCTTATCCACTCATTTTCTTTCTACCTCCTCTATACTGAACCATGGTCCTCCCCCTATTAATTCAATTCCTCAACCTTATTTTCTGTGTACAAGCTCTGCCTCTACAGATCCTGTCCCCTGCTTTTTCTGGGTGTCTGTTGTTTGCAGTTTTTTGGTTAATTTGTTTGTTTTGTGGTGTTTACTTCCCATATACAATTTCTTCTTCTTCTATTTCTTTTCTCTATTACCTTTATTTGTTTTCCCTATATTATTTTTGCTCTCTTTTGTCTATCCTAATTCTCTTTTCTCTGGTGGTCACTTTTATTGGGGTTATCGGTGTCATGAGTACATTCACGTTTTGTTCCCTTTGCGTTGTGTCTTGTCAAGTTGTATATTCTGCTATTCAGTCAATATGGTAGAGAGTGAGCCACATAACCAGACACCCTGAGAGGAGACTCCATCCAGGAATGGGACAATAACACACAGGGCCCAACTACACCAAGAGAACCCAAATATCCATAGTAGGGGGCATCCCTAGAATACCCAGCACAGAAGACTTTAGAGTTTGCACCACTGGGTCCTACATCAAAATAAAAAGCTTCTGCACAGTAAAAGAAACCATCAACAAAACAATAGGAGAGCCCACTGCATGGGAGAACATGTTTGCCAATGTTATATTCGATAAGGGCCTAATCTCCAAAATTCATAGGGAAGTCATACAACTTAACAAAAGGAAGATAAAAAATCCAATCAAACAATGGGCATAGGACCTAAATAGACATTTTTCAAAAGAGGACATACAGAAGGCCAAGAGACATATGAAAGCATGCTTAGTGTCACTAATCATCTGAGTGATGCAAATCAAATTGAAAATGAGGTACCATCTCACACCTGTCAGAATGGCTATCATCAACAAATCAACAAATGACAAGTGCTGGCGAGGATGCGGAGAAAAAGGAACCCTGGTGCACTGCTGGTGGGAATGCAGACTGGTGCAGCCTCTGTGGAAAACAATATGGAGTTTCCTCAAAAAATTAAAAATGGAACTCCCATTTGACCCAGTAATCCCACTTCTAGGAATATAACCCAATTAACCAGAAACACCAATTAGAAATGATATATGCACCCCTATGTTCATAGCAGTACAATTTATAATAACTAAGATTTGGGAACAGCCTAAGTGCCCATCAGCATATGAGTGGATTAAAAAACAGTGGTACATCTACACAATGGAATACTTTTTTTACTGCTATAAAAAAGAAGGAACTCTTACCATTTGCAACAGCATGGATGGACCTGGAGAGGATTATGGTAAGCAAACTAAATCGGTTGGAGAAAGATAAATATTACATGATCTCACTCATTTGTGGAATATAATGAACAACATGAACTGATGAACAAAAATAAATCCAGAGACAGAGAAACACCGAACAGACCATCCAACCTCAAAGGGAAGCCAGGGTTGGGTAAGAGATCAACCAAAGGACTTGTATGCATGCATATAAGCATAACCCATGGACACATACAGTAGGGTGGGGTAACGGCATGTGCTGGGGTGTGGGAACGGCCAGGGAGAGGTCAATGGGGGGAAAAGTAGACATATACAATACTTTAAACAATAAAAAATTAAATTAAGAAAAGAATAAAATTGGCAAGAAACAAGTACTGATCAATAATAACCTTAAATGTGAAAGGATTTAATGCTCCAATTACAAGATATAGGGTAGCTGAATGGTTAAGAAAACATGACCCATATATATGCTGTTTACAAGAGACCCACCTCAGAACAGAAGAATAGTATTTATAGGGAAGGAGTGTGAAAAGGATTACAGCTCTCAAGCCAAACCTGCATAGCAGTGTCACATTCAAATACACGTGGCAATGATGCATAAACATACGAAGACTGGGAGGGACAGTGTAGTCAGTTACCTGTTCATCTGCAGGTGCATAAGTGGTAGTTTAGTTTTACAAACTCATCAGTTCCACAGAGTCAAGCCAGCTACTCTGCCTGATACTGTGGAGGGCGCATCCCTGCCCTTGGTGAAACTACCAGCCAGGATTATAAAATCATCAAGTTGGGAGTGAGTTTAGAGATTGCCTACCCCATTGACCACCTCTACTACATCCCTGGTAATGCATCTGACTGGCATTCTACTAGCTTTGGCATTGCAGGGTCACAGTGATAGTGAGCTCGGCTTCCTATAAGGAAGGATGGGGGTGGGTAAAAGGAGAAATCCCATGTACATGTAACTACAACAATAAAAAGCAGTATATGTGCTAGAGCCAATGCTGTGGGAACACTGAGCCAGGAGGAATGAATTTTAGCTATGGGAAGTCAGGGTGGGGGGGGGCTTCATGAAGGAGGTTCTATTTGAGCTGGGCAAGATTTCAGCAGGCAGAGATGGTGAGCAGGAAGGAGAGTTGTTTCCATATTTCCATGAACAAAAATATGGAGGCATAAAAAATGCAGGGCACATTTTATAAAACATACTTAGGCAGGCTAGGTAAATAGAACAGGTTGTGGGGTGAGGCTGCTTGACTTAAAACCTGACTCCACACCTTACTAGCTGCCTGGCATTGGACAAGTTATTTAACAGTGGCCTCTATTTCCCTCCTGGAAAATGAGAGTACTTACTATAATATACCTCATTGGTTGTGGAAAGGAGTAAATGAGATAATGACATGAAGTAGTCAACATGGTGTCTGTCACATAACAATCTTTCCAAAACATTTTTGGCTACCTTACTTTGCATGTAACAGCAAATGAGATGGTCTGCCTGGAGTACTGGGTATAGGACTGGGAGTGTTAGAGGCAGTCTTTGATAGTAGGTTGTAGAGTGGGGATTGAATACTAAACTAAGGATTTAGGGTTTTTATTCTGAAGGCAGGGGGCAAATGTATTTGGAGGATGGATTGGAGAAAGGTAATAGGAGAAAGGGAGAGTAAGAGGCCACTGTATCCTCACTATGACAGTGGCATAATAACTGAAAGTGATGGAACAAGATTCAGGGTCAGAACAGGGATTTGTAAGTTAGTGTATGTGTGAACTCCACTATTACATATAAATCTGAGTTCAGATTAACAGTGTATGTGTGCATGTGTGTATAAAATATTAAATATGTATATATAGTATTAAATATGTATAAATATTTTAAATGTGTAAAATATATGCTATAAAATTATAATTGTATAAAATATATGTTATAATTAATATATTAAATAGAGAATGAAAATCAATGGTTGGAGAGAATATTAGCCAATATTTTATAGTTTTGATGTGAAAGACAGTCCCTTTGTTATCTCGAGTTAAGCTATGGGAAATATTGTATTCTGTGAAAACATTTTCTGAAGCTGGCCTTTTTGTAAGAAAACTTGAGATATGTATAATTCACACATACTTGATAAATTTAAGCACATTCTGTCTTACTGGCAGGGATAAAAATCTATAATAAAACAAAGAGTCTTCTGATGATACATGATTAGAAATGGCAATGGCAGTGCACATTGGGTCCTAATTAAGAAATTTTCTAATGGTTGTCTAGGAATACAAGTGCCCTCCATTTGGACTTTGGCAATAACTAGAGTATTCTTCAGTTCTTGATCAGGATGAAGACAATTCAAAATTGTTCTCGAATCCTAGGCCATAGAGAATGATTTCATTTGGCCAATTACCGAGTTCCCATGAAGAGGAAAGACACTAACCGCTCACAAATATTTTGTCATTGACTAAATGCAAAGATGCATCCGTTAAAGCAATCCATCTCAGTAAGCTAGTTTTCTTGAATATTAAGGAATATTAATACATACAAAAAACAAGTTGATATTTCAGCATTTACAAAGCAGCTTTGAAGCGCAATGATACCTTTTCTATTTTCACCTTTCTTCCGGAATATATTCACAGCACATACAAATCTGGACTCAGCCTCCTTGGTCACAGCCTTTCAAATAAAACTGACTTTCTTTGGCTGCAGTGAAACAGATATTTGGGTGGAAAGGGTTATGGGGGGTGGGGTGTGATGGCTGCTGTATTGTTGGGGAAACAGTTCTGCACCCAGCTGACTAAATATAATGAACGCTTGGCTAGCTCCCTGTCAGGCATGCCAGGTTCCCCTTTCATCTGCTACCAGATGCAAACAGAACAGATCCATTTAAGTGGTTAAACTGACCGGTTAGATTGACCCAAATTCTTTCCGGAAATTAAAAAACCTGTGGCTCGTGGGATTAGCATTTCAATTGCTCCCCATATGCACACTACCTTCTTGTCCACTACAGCCCAGATTGCCACACTTGCTCACCTTAGCAGCTTGCTTTCCAAGCCAAGACAATTTGAGAACAATGTAGTTATGAGAAAGCAATGTAGAAAGCTAGAAACACTTTGTGGCAAGTCCAAAAAGAAATTTGGCCCTCATCTTAATTGATTTGCTTTATCCCTGATGTTCTTGTTCCACTCACTATTTGCCCTTTTCTTCTGTAAGTCAAGGTGATGTTGCCAATTTGTTAGATGTAGCTTTGTGCAGAACACATCACAGAGCAGACACAATTCAATGCTCCTTCTCCTCCTCCTCCTCCTCCTCCTCCTCCTCTACAAAGAAAGAGGAGCTGTGCTGACCAGTTATAGGGAAAATAGCAGTATGGAAAAATGAGTGTTTTGTTTCCAGCAGAAAGATGGAATCAGAAGGCAGTGAGAAAAGGCCCAGGGAACCTCATAGAAATTAATGATGTCAGAACACAGATTAAAGGAGACATGGGGCCTAGACAAATTATACTCAGGTCTTACTCTGCTGACTATAGTTCCTAAATCTATTATATACAGTGCTCACAGAAAATTCCATAGCACAGAGATTGTTAGCCTTTATTGCACATTAGAATCTCCTGAAGAGCCTAAAAATGTATATGCGCAGGCCACGCTCTCAAAGAAGCGATTTTAATTGGTGTGGGGCCAGGGTCATAGCATTGGTACTTTTTAATAGCTCTCCAGATGGAAAACAAAATTTCCATAATGGACATAATTGAGACAACTGGCCATATTTTAGTATGCATCATATATAAGATAATATTATTGTATCAATGTCAAATTTCTGAACTTGATACCTATATTGTGATTATGTAAGATGATGGCCTTGTTCTTAGGAAATATATGCTAAAGTATTTATGATGTCTGCAACTTATTCAAATGAACTAGGAGGGGAAAACACACATAGAAAGTTAGAGAGGGTGGAAGAAAGCAACTATGGCAAAATGCTAACATTTGTTGAATCTGGGTGAGAGCTTATCCTGCTGGCAAGAGTTCTTTGTATTATTTTTAAAACTCTTCTATTAGTTTAAAATCATTTTCAAATACAAATATTGTTTTTAAAAAAGGAAGAAAAATCTTGTTCTGCAGATGAAATAATGTAGATCAAATTGGTAACCTTTGGATTTAGAAAAACAGAAGGAATGGGGACCGACTATAGATACATGACAGTGAAAGCCCTTCTGAGCCACTGTCCTATACCACTGCTTCTCCCACTTTAATGCTCATACAAATCTCCTGGAGGTCTGGTTAAAACTAAGTTTCTGAATCAGAAGGTCTGAAGTGGGGCCTGAGAGTCACCATTTTTAATAGACTCCCTGGTGATGCCAAAACCATTGGTCCACAGACCACACTCCGGAGTAGCAAATTTCTAGGACTGACTTACCCCACCATGAATCTGTCATTCAATCAACAAATATGTTGGAACCATGTACTCTGGGCTTAGCAATGTAGTAGAAATGTTCTAAGTGAAGTAGGGTGGGCGTGCGGAGCTCCATGGATTGGCAGCCCATCATCTTGACCCCTTGATTATGGCAACTCCCTGTGAACAACCACATGATCTGGCCTTCTGAGAGTTATTCTGATCCACAGAACAGAGCATCCAACAGAAAAAGCATAAATAAAGGCTTACAGAAAATGGAAGGGGGTATGAAGCTGCTTATTTTTTTAAAGCAAGCCCATAATACAGGTCAAAGGTGAAGTTCAGCCCTTTGGGGGGGGGGCAATTGGTGCCCAGCTGAGGCTCTTTCAGAGAGCAACATAATTCTTCCTGAGTCAGACTGCCCCCTCTAGTGTGGGGACTCATTTATTAGAAACAGATTTCCAAGGAAAATTCCCATTTTGTGCTGGCTGTGTCATGCTTTGAATTTGTTGCTTCTGCTGTAAGAGGAGCCAAAAGGTCTCTCTCCTGGTGGGAACATATAGAGAACAGATCCTGCCTCCATCAGAATTTTCCAGGCCTCTTCCCACTCCCTCCCCCATGGTAGCTCCCTTTTCCTCTGCCTGCATGCTGTGATCATGTTTTCCATACATTGAACCAGAGGATAGCCTGTTATTTGTCTCTCCCTTGTTTATGGTCCAAATTCAGGCTACGTGACATAGATTCACTGAAAGAGGAAGCTGAGCTTTAATGAGCACACAGCCCCACAAAAGGCTCTAATTAGCAGACCTGGGTGGTTTTGGATCATAGTTTTGCCACTTAATATCTGTGTGAGCTTGGGCAAGTTACTTAGCATCTCTGAGCATTAGTTTCCTCATCTGTAAAATGGGGCCAATAATAGCACTAAATTCATAGGATTCTGAGCATTAAATGGGATGGAGTGCATAGCAAGTATTCAATAGTGGAAGATAGTCATTCATTTGATGGGTATTTATTGAGATTCTTCTGTGCATAGACAAAGAATAGTTAAAATCCAGTCTACCCCTACTTGCTAATTGCGCAACCTTGGACAAGTTACTTAGTTTTACCTCTCTGAGCATCTTAAATGAAGCTGGCACTAGTACATAAACTACCATGGTGCCCTAACCCCTTGAGGATTGATGCAATGAATAAATAATTCAGATGAGTTAAGCATGTGTCAGGCATATAGAACAGTGCTGAGTCAATGTGAATTATCATAGTTGTTGTGGTTACTATTACTATCAGCTCTTCTCTGAGTTCCTTCTTATTATGAATAGATTTACGCAGCAGTCAAGCATTCTTTAAAATGGTCCTTTGCACTCTGCTCCAGTGGACCCTCCCAGATCTACATTAGTATTTCCTTGAGGGCCATGTCACATATGCCATTCTGGTGTCCCCATGGCACTTGGCAGAGTATACGTTCGGTGCCTGAAGCAGAGAGCACTATGCAGTAAGCACAGCCATCAGCTGGCTTCACTTCCTAGGTTTGAGCTTTATCATGTCCACTTCACTTACTGAGTGACTTGGTAGCAACTTCTGGAACTTGAGTCTCTATTATCTCATCTGTAATATAGGTATAATAATTCTTACCTTTGGGGCTTGCTGTAAGGATTAAAACTGGGCACATAGTAGGAGCTTAATAAGGTATGTTATTATTGTTATTTGAAAAATTCGTGTAATCAAGGATCATAAGAGCAACCTTGACAAATCTCTCTCTCTCTCTCTCTCTCTCTCTCTCTCTCTCTCTCTCTCTCACACACACACACACACACACACACACACACCACAGCACATGAGTGCCATTGAGGGGACAGGTGACAGAAGAGACTCAAGCAGGCATTCATGCATTGCCCATGAGGGGCTCTTTGAACCCAAGCCAGGGTAATATCTGCATAAACTTCTCTCTTGGGGACCATGGTGCTCTAACCCCTTGAGTTCTTTTTAATATTGAGGTAAAATTATATAACATACAATTAACCACTTTAAAGTGAAAAATTCAATGGCATTTAGTCCAATTACTATGTTGTGCTATTACTACTTTCAACATTCTTTAGAATTGACTACCCCCTTTTTTATTTTTTACATTTTTCTTTATTGCTGTGAGTATTACAGATGTCCCCCCTTATATTTTCCCCTATTGCCCCCCTCCACCCAGCTCCCACCCCACCCCAGGCCTTCACTGCCTATTGTCTGTGCCCATGGGCAATGCATATATGCATGTAAGTTATTTGATTAATCTCTTCCCTCCCAGCCCCTTCCCTCTGAGATTTGTCAGTCTTTTCCATGTTTCCATGCCATTGGTTCTATTTTATTGGCCAGTTTATTTTTTTCATTAGATTCCACATATAAGTGAGATCATGTGATACTTGTCTTTCTCTGACTGTCTTATTTCACTTAGTATAAAACTCTCCAGGTCGCCGAAACTGGTTTGGCTCAGTGGATAGAGTGTCGGCCTGCGGACTTAAAGGTCCCGGGTTCAATTCCGGTCAAGGGCACGTACCTGGGTTGCAGGCACATCCCCAGTGGGAGATGTGCAAGAGGCAGCTGATCGATGTTTCTCTCTCATCGATGTTTCTAACTCTCTATCTCTCTCTCCCTTACCCTCTGTAAAAAATCAATAAAAAAAAATATATTAAAAAAAAAAACTCTCCAGGTCCCTCTATGGTGTTACAAAAGGTAAGATTTACTTTTTTTTATAGCCAAGAAGTATTCCACTGTGCAAATATACAACGTTTTTTTATCTACTCATCTACTGATAGGCACTTGGGTTGTTTCCAGATCTTAGCTATTGTAAATGAAGCTTCTATGAGCATAGGGGTGCATACATTCCTTCTGATTGGTGTTTCAGGATTCTTAGGATATATTCCTAGATGTGAGATCACTGGGTCAAACGGCAGTTCCATTTCTAATTTTTTTGAGGAAACTCCACACTGTTTTCCACAGTGGCAGCACCAGTGTGCATTCCTACTAGTAGTGTACTGGGGTTCCTTTTTCTTCATATCCTTGCCAGCACTTGTTGTTTGTTGATTTACTGATGTTAGTCATTGTGGCAGGTGTGAGGTGATACCTCATTATAATTTTAAATCTCTCTGATGATTAGTGACTTTTAGCATTTTTTCATGTTTCTTGGCCATATATATGTCTATTTAGGTCCTCTTCCCATTTTTTAAAAAATAAACAAATGAGACTACATCAAACTAAAAAGCTTCTGCACAGCAAAAGAGATCGTTCTCAGAATGAATAGGGAACTCACTGTATGAGAGAACAAATTTGCCAATGATACATCTGATAAGGAGTTAATATCCAAAATATACAAAGAACTCATACAACTCAACAAGAGGAAGACAAACAGTTCAATTGATTACCCCTTTGAGCTGGCTTTATTCAGAGGAAGGCAGAGTTCATCCACTTTGTCACTCCTCCAGTCACTGTTCTGTACTTATCTTCATCCCCACATTATTCTTCCCTCTCTATTTTTCAATTACACCATCTCTCTCCACCCTCTTGCTCCATGGGTCAATGAGGATAAGTGTGTCTGAATGACTTATATGTCTAGGGAGAGTGAAGTTGTTGACCCACTGGAAAGATGCAGGGCATCTGGCACTGGCAGTGTGGGTTGGGGCTGGCACAGCCACTTCTTGCCACAGCTAAAAGCAGACACAGCACAGTGGCAACTGCCCAATGTTGCTTAGCTTTCTGGTGGCCCCAGGGGTAACAGACTATGTGAAAGATATTGTTACCAATTATGGCCTCTGAGAGTTGTAGTCCACTTTGTTATCACATCTCCCATCTTTGGGCTCCTCATGGTTATGAATATATTTGCTCCTTATCAAAGCATCTATTACAAAATAACCTTGGCAGGCTCCATAGCCTCATTAGAGATCTACTTTCTACTTCTACCTGTGAAGCAAGAGCCACAACTTAAGTATTTTAAAATATAAGAGGAATATATTCATACTAGAGACCCAGTGCATGAAATTCGTGCACTGGAGGGGGTTGTCCCTCAGCCCAGCCTGCACCCTCTCCAATCTGGGTCCCCTTGGGGGATGTCTGACTCACAATCCGGGACTGCTGGCTCCTAACTGCTCGCCTGCTGCCAGCCTGATCGCCCCCTAACCGCTCCCCTGCCAGCCTGATTGCTCCCAACTGCCCTCCCCTGCCAACCTGATTGCCCCCAACTTCCCTCCCCTGCCAGCCTGGTCCCCCAACTGTCCTCCCCTGCAGGCCTAGTATCCCCCAACTGCCCTCCCCTGCCGGCCATCTTGTGAAAACGTGGGAGAGGCCATTTTGTGATGATGTGAGGGTGGGTGGCCATCTTGTGATGGCGTGGGGTGGCTATTTTGTGGCATCCATCTTGTGATGGTGTGGGGGCAGCCATCTTGTGACAATATGGGGGCAGCCATCTTGTGACAATGTGGGGGCGGCCATCTTGTGATGGCCATCTTGTGACGACATGGGACAGCCATCTTGTGATGATGTGGGAGACCATCTTAAGCACTTTGGCCATAAGTTATTGCCAAACATCATTCTACTATAACACTCTTACTGACTGCACTCAGTCTTCACCAGGCAACAATAACCTTATTTGACTCTAATTATATCATACTAGAGGCCCGTTGCAGGAAGATTCCTGCAAGAATAGGGCTTCCAGCGGCTGGAGCGAAGCAGAGAAGGGAGTGAAACCTGCTGAGGTGGGCTTCGCTCCCACTCCCAGCCGCTGCGGCTGGGTTTACAATCCTGCTCCCAGCCGCTGCGGCTGGGTTTGCACTCCCACTCCCAGCCACTCCTGCTAGGTTTGCACTCCCACTCCCAGCCGCTCCTGCTGGGTTTCCCCTCCCTCTCCCAGGTGCTCCTGCTGCATTTCCCCTCCCAATCCCAAGCGCTGTGGCGGGTTTCTCCTCCCGCTCCCAGCCACTCCTGCTGGGTTTCCCCTTCCTCTCCCAGGCGCTCCTGCTGCATTTCCCTTCCCGCTCCCAGGCGCTGTGGCAGGTTTCCCCTCCCGCTTCCAGGCGCTGACCCTTCCCCTCCAAGCCGCTGCCCCTCCGGCTCGCAGCCGCTGTGGCTGGGCTTGCCCTCCCACCTCCGCAGCCTTGGCTCCGTTTCTGTCCTCTAGGCCTCTACTTAGCTCCCTTCTGTACCACTTGGCCTCCATGTTGTCCTCAGTCTTCCCTCACAACTGGTATATGCAAATTAACCGCCATCTTTTAGCTTCTATAATTGAAACATTGTATCTTTTGGAGCTGTTGCTTCAGGAGCTCAGAGCCGGGCGGCAGCAGGCGGGGAACCTTGGCTTCCTCTGTCACTGGAGCAAGCAAGCCTCATGTTTGCTTCAGCTGCCTGGCTGCCAGCCGCCATATTGGCTGGCAGTTAATTTGCATATCTCAATGATTAGCCAATGGGAAGGGTAGCGAAGTTACGGCTAATTACCATGTTTCTCTATTATTAGATAGGATTAGGGAGCTAGAGGTCCTTGGGTGCTCTGTAATAACTCCGGTAAGCTGCATGTTTCTCTGGCTAGGTGAAATCTTGGACAAGCCCTTACCATTTCTACACTTCATGGCTGTGTGAACTTTTAAGCTCTAGCCAACTTCTCTGAACTCCATATCTGTGTCTTTCATCAAATGTAGTTGGAATAGCACTGGGGAACTTTTCAGCCTTTGGTACATCAAGGATTAAATAAACCCAGTGAAAGCCTTCTATGATGCCTCCAGTCTATTCCCTTTTTGCAAAATCTCAAACTACCTATTACAGAGGTGTGGTGCAAATTAACTTGAGACTAAATGTCTGAAAATGTCTTGAGAAGTGCCAGTGTCTGCCTCATAGTGGGTTCTCAAATGATCATGACCCTTTTTGTGATTTGGGTTGTTATTCTTGAGAGAAGGCAGAATGCAAAAGGAGAGGAGGCAGCAGCAGGTAGCAGACAGTTTGGGCAGTTGGAACTCCTCCGTCACAGGGCTTGCCAATTTCCAAATTCCTTGAAATGAAGGTGTGATTTTGAAACACAGCTGTCTCTTGTTCAGACAGGAGCAGTTTATGTACACAGCCATGTCTGGCTTCCGATGAAGGTTCTTTATGTTTTTCAGAAATGCTGAGAAGTGGCAAGGGGATGAAGCCAAGTTAAAGGCCTATCTGTTCTATGACCCTTCACTTATCTGGCATGCAAGGGTTTTAGCAGCAAAGCAGGCAAGAGTCTCTGAGTAAGAAATGATTCTTTTTATTTTTCAATGCATACATGAAAGACAGGGGAACAGAAAAGCCAGGGAAGCAGTGGAGAGAAGCAATCTTCTAAGCCCCATGTGAAATTATATTAGAGAATTAGTAAAATTTTCCAGAAATTATAAATATTGCACATGTTCAGTGTCAGTGAAATAATGCATGGGCAATGCACTCCTCTATCATTTTCCTCTCTGGTGAGTAAGTACTAGTAACAGCCTGGGTCAGAATCCTCCCACATCCTTCCTGTGCTTATACAAATATGTTTGGGTGTGGAGCACATCTATAGGTCATTTTGTTGTTTGTATTAGAATGTACTGTGATATATACATTTCCCTGCAGCTTGGCTTTTGCACTTAAGAGTACATCACAGCGCTGGCCTATGTGGCTTAGTTGGTTAGAGCATCCTCCTGTGCACTGGAAGTTCATGGGTTCAATTCCCGGTCAGGGCATATGCTTAGGTTGCTGGTTGCTGGTTGAATCCCCAGTTGGTGTGTGTAGGGGAGGAAACCAATCTCTCTCTCTCTCTCTCTCTCTCTCTCTCCAATCAAAAGAAAAAAAGAGTAAATCACAAACCTCCCAGCATATCATTAGTTACAGATCTGGCTCATTTTTCAAATGACTGTATAATATGAATATACCAGGATTTATTCACCCATTTATCTATTGATGAGCATTCAGGTTGTGTACAACTTTGTGTTCATTCCCCTGAAGTAGGGTAGCAGCCTCATTCATCTGGGCATATTTACCAGTGTTGGTGGGAATGTTGCTGGGTCAAAGGGTTTTAATTTACCTAAGGCAAGATTTCTTGGCTGGTATTCATAAATAGCATTATGAATGCCTCCTTTTATTGTTCATCTGTTAAGCAGATTTCATTTGCCTTTTCAATACTTAATGTATTGCCCCATAATAAAGGGTATGAATTGAAACAGACTATTGTAAAGAGTGGCCATCCAAAGGTATGATCTCTTTTATGGGATTCCAGAGAGAGGTGAATTGTAATTTATCAAACTGGACCAAATTCCTGTGATGCCTTCCTTCAATGACTGAGTCCAATTATTCTCCTGCCCTCTCTATCCATGATAACACTAGGTTCAACCTTGAGAAGCACAGAGAAATATTTCCTTAGCAGCAAATATGTTCTGGGTTCTCCCTCAGATAAAAATTCCTTTGCAAGACAATGAAAGGAACTAGTGAGACTGGAATAGGAAGATAAGCAGAAATTACAGAAAATGAGAAATATCAATAAGCTTTACTAATATATTTTACATAGTATTGCTGAATAGTTCTTTTAAATATCAAGGACATGGTGGGGACATGGATGTGCATTGTAAAGTTCTCTCAAACTTGTATAACAAAACATTAAGATATTACTATGTGGTTGATTTATAAAAATTCTGGTCACACACCATTTTCTAGGCATGTAAGATCTGTATCAAAATACTTTGCCATATATATTATGCTTTATGCCTTTTAAAGCACACTCACAGTCTAATTCCACTCTTAGGCAGCTTTGTATAACAAGAGTCACTCTCCCATTTTACAAAAAAAATTAGGCCTTGAGAGGTAGATGACTTGTTCAAAGTCACATACGCAATTGGCAATAGGGTTAAGCCTTGAACTTGGGCTAACCTAGTCAGTGTTCATTCGACTTAAGGAAGAGGGGTGTAACATGAAATCTTAATTCCATTTCTCATTAGGTCTCTGCTTGAGTCTCATTTGGCCTAACCCAATTTCTCTTTTATAGGCATACAAATCTGTGCTTCTTTTCATGGTTGATTTAATGCTGATTGAGCACCAGTAATCTGCTAGGTACTCTAGAAACCATTTAATTAAATCCGGTTGTTGCCCTGTAGCTCCCAATCTCAAGTTTTTGGAGCCCAATCTAAAATAGTTATTGCTCTGTGCAGACAGTAAGAACATTTCTCCTCTCTAAGCTTGTTTCTCACCATTTTTTTTCTTAGGATCCCCAAGGGATTTTATTGTTCTCAGACTGGAATATTTTGTAACTAGTCTCCAAGTAGTCCTGAAAAATACTTCCTTATTTTGGCCAACTCATGCTTAAAGATGATTGTGTCAGTTTCATTTCCCTTCCACAGAGAGAGGCCACCTTTCTCTTCTGATGAATCAGAAGTGCCACTCACCCAACATGGAATGGTTTGAGGCACATTGGAATGGGCTCTTGGATCCTAGATATTTTCCTTATCATCTGAAATGTTATTCTTATGGATGCAATGTCTTGAATCCTTCCTGACCCTCATATCCTTTCAGTTATAATAATAACTGAATGTATGTACGATTTGGGGACTGTTTTGAGCATCTATACTTTTTCTAATAATGTCCACTGCCACCGACTTAGTCACCTTAAATAGTTACCCCCAGGTCCCAACAGATCTCCCTACTTAGTATCACCTCCTCTAGTTCACCCTGCATCTTACTGGCAAATTATACTTTTGAAACATCATTCTGGTGTCATATCCTTAGTCAAAAATCATAGCCAGCTTTCCATTCCCTGGAATAGTAGTTATCAAAGTTGTTCATTAGTTTGTTTGTTCTTTTATTTCCAATTAGCAAGGAACACTTTTATCAAGCAAAATATTAGGTAGTTAAAACCTCCAAATGAGCCCTAGCCAGTTTTCTCAGTGGGCAGAATGTCAGCCTGTGGACCAAAGGGTCCCAGGTTCCATTCTAGTCAAGGGCATGTAATAGTAGACATGTTCTAAAAATGTAAATATGCTTTAGTTGAAGTGAGGAGAGAGGACCCAGAGCCTCCAGTCTTTCAAGAGCATCAGGGAATATAGTGCAAAGACCACTGGCCTACTCATGAGGTTCCAACCTCTTCGCTTGGCATTCAAGACTTCACATAGACATACCATGTTTTTGTGTCGAATATCCATATCCCCTTTGAGGAAAGGAATCCTATGCTCCAGCGTTTTGGTTTGTTCTCTGCCTTCTCCACACAGCTGGGGCATTCTCCACTATTTACCTTTGCACATGGCATGTCCCTGAGACTGAAATTCCACTGCTGTTTTCTCTTCCTGTATGAGTTACATTCATCCTTCAAGGGCCAGCTCTAGTCCTATTTACTTCAAGAAAACTTCGCTGGCTATTTTGTTTCATAAGAACTCTCTTCAAACAAACAAACAAAAAAAAATGGAGACAGAAGCTGTTCAGCGAAGATATTTTTGTGGACTCTGTTTTTTATGTATTCCTTCTAGCTAAATAAGCATAAGGTATGATCATTAAATGTGAGTGTAAAATTCTCTAAGTTTGTGCCCTGGCTCTGCTACTTGTTAGCTGTTTGACTCTAACTCTAGTTACCATGCCTCAAGTTCCTCATCTATAAAATGGGAACAAAATAATACTCACCTCAAAGGATTATATGAGGATTACATTGCATCTAGCTCCTAGCACAGTGTTTGGCACTTAGTAAGTAATTGCTAAATAGTAGTTGTTATTAGGATAGTGGAGTTATGAGGTGATAAAGGTGTGAGCTAAGGCAAAGGCAGTGGGGTGTCTACTGAGGGCAGAATTGTTGGGAGATCTAAAGGTAGGGAAATGTGCACAGAGTAAGATAAAGAAACTAGCAACAGGTAATGGAGGGTAAAACAGTTTTCTCCATCATACGTTGTCCTGAGAGGTGGTTCCCCCAAAGCCCCTATTAGCAAGGTTCAGTTTTCACTGAGCCTGTGTTCAATAATCAAGTTTATCAGCCACAAGTACTTTAGCAAAATTCTTCTTCCAGTTAACTGAGAGCTAAAAGGATAGCCATTTGGAATTGAGCCATAAGACAGAATGTGTTAGAGGGGTGAAAATAGAGCACAGGGATCTTTCAGGAAGAGGAGCATCTGTGGCATCAGGTGTGTGCTTTGTGCCAGGCATAGCACAAACTCTCTATAAATGTTAGCTAGTATCATTAAAACTGTACTAGTTGCCTGGGACAGATAGAGGCAGTGCCAGGGTAACTGAGTGGAGTTACGGAAAATCCAAAAGAGAAATGTTGATAGTTTGCCTATTTAAAGTGTTTGAGTGTGTGTGTGTGTGTGTGTGTGTGTGTGTGTGTGTGTGTGTGTGTGTGTATGCATGTATGCTAGAGTATAAAGTGAGAGGTAACAAGGTCCAAATTGGTTTTGTTACCATGGAGATAATTAGCTGTTTGAATTCTTTCAGAGAGTAACCATAATTCCAGATAGAGTGGAGGATCACAGTATGATTACTTTTCAGTGAATTATTTTGGGGCAAGGTCCATGTCTTACTCATCTCATGTGCACATCATTTGTTCTTGTTCAGTAGTGGTCATTCAATATATGGTTGTAGAAGGGAGGAGAAAGGGAAGAATAAAGGAAGGAAGGAAGGAAGGAAGGAAGGAAGGAAGGAAGCAAGGAAGGAAGGAAGGAAGGAGGGAAGGAAGGAAAAAAAGGAAGGAAAAAAATAAAAGAAAATGGATTATGAGACAATGATTACAGATCTGCCCCAGAGACTTTTGGAGGTAAATGGAGGCTTCCGACCTGTTTCTATTATTCTAAAATGGGTATTTCCTTTATCACTCACAATGATAAATAGTAAACATTCAACAAGGATAGTAATCCCGGCTTTTGCCTAGAAATGAATATGAATTTGGCATGGGGAAAAGTAGAAGCTGGACCAGGATTTATTTTTATGTGCTAAGAGTGAGATGAGAGAAATACATGGCTCCAATCCATTCAATTTATGTACCACTTAATGAGATCCAAGTTTGCTGCTCACTCTGGGTAAAGGCAAAGCAAGGATAAGAGCTAAAAGCCAATTCAGTTATATAAAATCAATAAATATGTATTAAACACCTACTTTGAGTAAATTAAGTAAACATTGAGCACCTACTCTATATAAACGCAGAAGTTACAAATGGTCCCCTACCCTAGGGAATTTATAATCTAGGTGAGGACTAAAGTTTAATATATTTAAATAAATAATGAAAAATGCAAGTCAGAATAAAATTCAGTTTAGCAAACATTTGTTAAGCACTTGCTATGTACCATGCATTGTAGATTCAATGATTAATAAGAGCAAATGGGGGCTATTAGCAAGATGGTGGAATACGAAGCTCCAGGTCCTCATGGAAACATCAAATCAACAACTAAGTACTAACTAAAATATCTTTACAGGAGATCTAGAAAACACTCAGAGGTGAATAGTAACCAAGAAAATGCCCAATCAAAAAAAAGCTACATTCAGAATGGTAGGAAATTTAATGGCATTTTACTCACCTTTCCTTTCCCTGTTCCCCAGTGTAGTGTAGTATGTTTGGGAAGAATGAGCTTAATCCCCAGTTCCCTCCCTTTGAATAGAAGGAGCAGAGGGGAATTTGTTTGCAACATTTTGGACTGCCTGTAGGTTACCCAAGGAACTGGTTTCTATCTTACCTGACTCAGAGCTCAGATAGGGAATGGTGGCATAGTTTGGAACTCAGGCTGAAAGCCATTGAGGTAATGGCAAGTATCGCAACATGTGAAAATTGTTGCAGCAAAGGAATTTTGGGCAAAGGAATCTAATCTAATAAAAGACAAATAGGGTAATTAACCGTACCTCCGACGCGCTTCCCATTGGCTAATCAGGGTGATATGCAAATTAACTGCCAACCAAGATGGCGGCCGGCAGCCACTCAGCTGAAGCGAACAGGAGGCTTAGTTGCCCCGGCGATGGAGGAAGCCAAGATTCCCCCCCTGCCGCGCCGAGCTCTGAGCTGCACTCTAAGCAACTATGTTGCAATTATAGAAGCTAAACAAACCCAGATACCTGCTTTCAGCCAGCCGGGCCTCAGAGCTGGAGCTGCAACAGTGTTTCGATTATAGAAGCTAAACAAACATCAGATACCTGCTTTCAGCAGACGAGGCCTCAAGCTGAAGCCGGCTCTCAGCTCCAGTGACAGCCATAGAAGGTAAATAAATCCCAGAATAAAAAAAGAAAAGAAAAAAAGGAGAGGTTGGGAGCTTCAGTCACCCACCAGCCTGAAAACGGTCCTCAGCCCCTCACCCAGACTGGCCAGGCACCCCAGTGGGGACCACCACCCTGAAGGGGGTGTGTCCAGGTGCAAACAGCCATCATCCCCTCATCCAGGCTGGCCAGGCACCCAAGCAGGACCCCCACCCTGATCCAGGACACCCTTCAGGGCAACCACCCGGCCCCCACCCGTACACCAGACCTCTATCCTATATAGTAAAAGGGTAATATGCCTCCCAGCACCGGGATCAGCGGAGCCGCGAGGCCTCTTGGCACCAGATCAGCGTGACAGGGGGCAGCCCCCAAACCCCCTGATCGCCCTGCGGCTCTGTGTGTGACAGGGGGCGG
>NW_005357414.1:604925-609918 GCF_000412655.1 Myotis brandtii | reverse complement strand
GGCGATGGTGGAGGTGGGGGGCGGGGCCAGCTGCCAGCAGCCAGGGAAGTTCAGCCCTGATCACAGGCCAGGCCTAGGGACCCTACCCATGCACAAATTTTGTGCGCCGGGCCTCTAGTATGCATAAATTCTTTGGTTAATCTTTTATTGCCTCCTCTACCCCCTTCCCTCTGAGATTCTAGAGGTGAGTTTTAAGGTGAGCTTCTTTTTGTCATATCTCCCCTAAAATCTCCTTGTCATTTCTTCACAGCTATCAAAAGACTACAGCAGAATTCCCACCTTCATGTTGAGGAGGAAGCCTCCCCCCTCCCACCCTATTTCTTACCAGTGTTCATTTAGGAGAAACTTTGTATAGAAGGGTGACAGGACTGATGTGTGAGAATTATTGGGAATCTGCAGTGCAAGGGAAGGGCAGGACTGAAAAAATCTAGGAAGCTTTTAAAGAGAGGGGCTACTTAGTTCAACTAACAATTATTAAATACCAGATTTTAATACTCCCCAGCAGAATTTTCACATGATACTCAGTTTGAAAGCTAGATTAACTATAGAGTTCAGATCCCAAGAAGATAAAATTTCCATTATATTGGCTAAATAAATGTGTGGGTGAATGTATGTATGTATGGATAGAGAATATATGAACAGATGGATTGATGTTGGATATATAGTTGAAGAGATGTTGATTGGAAGGATGGATGGAAGGATGGCTGGCTGGATGGAGAATTTTACTGAGACAAAGCCAAAAAAAATCTCAAGTTGATCGCTTATTTCTTGATTTTCTTTTTTTTGAAGTTCAAGACATCATGTAATACCTCTTGCTCATTTCCCATTACTTTCATTAGATTTTAAGTGTGCCCAATAGTGGTGCAAATGTTGTATCTTAACTATTTCAATACATTTGAATGACTAATTCTCACTGTAAAAATATAAGGTACAAGTCAGTTTGTAGTCAGCTGAACTCTCTCCACTGTTTTATAATTTTGGCAACTTGAAAATAATTAGTGCCAAGAAACCTACCCTCACCCTTGTCCCAACTAAATTGCAAAGTGAACTAATGAGGTGGTCAAAGCCAATTGTTTGAAATGGCTCATCCATTGGAAGCAAGACATTTCACTCATTAGCATATACATCCAAATTGATTACCTACTATTAGACAAATAAAGCATAGCTCTTATTTTGGGGGAGTTCACAGTCTAGTGGGAGAAATAAATATGTGAAACAGGGAACTAAAATACAGTAATAAGTACTAGATTAGAAGTAAATAGAAAGGGCTGGGGGAGTATAAAGCAAGAGGTGATTAACTACTTGAGATGATCAAAGAAGGCTTCTTATAGAAGGTCAGTATTAGGAATCCCTGGAGGACAACCCAAGAAGATTTAGGCTTCTTCCTACAGAAAAAGGGAAACCAATGAAGGACTTCTTTGAACAGAGAACAGAGTAGCAAAATATATTTCAACCCTTTTTGGCTGACGCTGGCCCATCATCATGCTCAGTTTGACTGTAAATGTCTATTGCTGAATCAGTTCTGATTTCTAAACATTTGGTGAACCAAATCAGAGGTTGGAGCAGCTTTTCCTTGTTGTTGCTTGTTTGATTGTCTATTGTTATTGTTGTTTCTTTTGCCTCTAATATAATTAGTCTTCATCATTCTCAGCCTCCTTTGACTTTTTAGCAGTGGTGAGAACACTCTTATTTTCAACTTTGGCATTCTCTGTCTCTCATTTAATCATTTAGACATCTGTGGATAGAATTCAGGGGGTCTATGAAGTTGGATGAGAAAAAAGTATATTTCTATTTTTACTAATCTTTAACTTAAATTTAGCTTTGTCTTCCATTACAAATGTAGGGAATAAACCACAGTAGTATTAGCATTAGTTGCGACTTTGTCCCCAATAAAAATCAGTTTTTTCTTAAAAACTACAACATTATAACATTACAACTGTTGCCAATGTCTTGAAATATCATTTTTGCTGATCACTATTTTGAAATTATATTAGTTATGAGACCTGCTGCTAAAATTTGTTTAACATGTTAATAAAGAAGTTCATACATGACTATATCACAAAAATTTTAATAATAGAGTTATTTCAATATAGTTGGTTTCTAATCCTATATATTTAATTTTATACGTTTATAAATATTGTTCTGAGAGGGACTAATAGGTTTCATCTGACTGTCATGAGGGGTAGGGGCTCATAGCACAAAAATAGTTAAGAGGCCAAATTTTGCATTTCTGGTAATTGCTTACTTTAGAAAGTAAAGAATAACACATTTCTTTTTTGATCACCATGGTGGCATTTTTCATCCAGAAATTTGTCCAAGCTTGTAAACATTTGGATAAAGACTCTTGAAGCCCATTAAAATGGGGTTGTATTGTATAGTTACAGGCAAAGAAGGAACATTATGTGAGCAACTCTGGTTTTCAGCCAAGCTTGATTCTTCAGGGCCCCAGATCTCTGGGTGCGAGATAATTCATTTATTGCTCTACTTGTAGTGAGTGCTCACTCTTGTTATTTGAAGAAACAGTCAGAAGTGAGATTCAAATAGCTCACAGTACTGCATTTAACTCTTTTTCTTCCCTGTTTGGATCAAATGAAGATAATGAAAAACAAAAGGAAAACTGCCCAATGCTGAGCACAAGCTAAGCTGGTACTCACAGACAGTTTATAGAAAAGAAAGCGGCATGGAGGACTTTTACATTTTATCTGGGGGCGGGGTAATTTTACTCCATTTGCCTTTCTCCTGATTACTGAAGTGGCTTAATTGTCAAGAAAATGAAGTAGTTTGGTTCAGCTCCCTGGCAACTCAGGGCCTAATGATGTAGGTACTTAATGAGCCAGATCTTCTTCCAGTCCTTTTCTTAAAGAGCTCTTCATGGGCTCATTGTCAGTTCCTGTCTCCCATGCTCATGTACTTGTTTTCTTTTCCCTCATTACCAGCAGGCAGAAAGGTCAACTCACACACATACACCTGTCAGAGAATGACACATTGAGAATTTGAGATGTTTATACATGCATACATAGTCACATTGTAACTTGATTTATTTTCACCAGATTTAGGTATGCTGAACCTGAAACATCCCAGTTTTGGATAGTGAGAGCTGAATAGAGCTCTCATATTCACAACCTCCCTCTGCATACACAAGGATCACACACATGACCATAACCCCCTATACATGCATGTCACATGTAGCTGTAAGAAGTCAAATCTTCACAACCATCACCTATGTCTGTAAGAAATGGTACTTGTTCAAGCATACATGCCTGTGAGGAGTGCACATTCCCAAATGTGCCAAGCCACTCCTCTTCCTCCTCCCCATCCCTGCACAGACACACACACACACACACACACACACACACACAGAGGCATTCATGACACACAGTCTTAAGGCACACAGTCCTAAGGGTTGAGGGAGTACTTACCTAATAGGCACCACACCGATCTGAAAAGGCCCCACATTGGCCTGCATTCACCCTATTGTTTCTGCTGACATGGTGAAAAGTAACTCACTTTGACTTTCTTCTAATTTTGGTAGACCCTGAGCTGGCAAAGAAAGAACTTAGGTGGGCCCCCTTTATGAGACTTTTCTCAGCATGTGGTAATGCAACTCGCTTGGCTAAGCTATCTCACTAGTTATAGTATACACTGGGATGTCTGCCACCCACGCCTATTAAAGAAGATTCTCCCACACCAAATTAGCCATTTGAAAATTGAGTGTGACTCCCATTTGGCTAATTGCTTTTAGGGAGTCAATCAAAGCCCCTCACTTAATTCCAGCCCACACTCAGTTAGAAATTCCTAAATAACACTATGGTTGGGGCAGCGGCTAGAGCAGCTACAGTTGCTACAATGGAGACAGCCTGGTATGATGGCTTGGGCCCAGTAGGAACTCCTTAAAGGGGATTAATAAGGCTTCCAAAGCTGACAGTGAGGAGAAGCTGATGAGATGTTGCCAACCACTTGGTTTGAACATAAGCTGAGCACTGAGAAATGCTGGGCTCAGTGACCATTGGAGTATGAGAAGCCCTAGATCTACCTGCACAACCTTAGGTCAGGGCAGAGGAGACATTGAAGCAGGCCAAGAGGTGATTTTTGGGTTCACACCCCTCCCCTAGAGTTACAAACTTGCCTAGATATTTTTTCTCAACCTTCTCAAGGGCTATGCCATGGATTTATTCTTCTATGAATAAGCAGGTTAATGAAGCTTCTGTCTGGAATCATATTGTGTTAATATCTATTGCTATGTAACTAATTACCCCCAAACTTAGTGGCTTTACACAAAATACATTAATACCTTCATTTCTGTGGGTCAGAAGTCCAGGCACAACTTAGCAGGGTCTCTAACAGGGCTGCATAAATGCGTTGGCAAGGGGTGTAGTCATCTCACTGCTCAACTGGGAAAGGGTCCATTTTTTAAACATATTCATGTGGTTGATGGAAAGATTACGTTCCTTGTGGGTGGTTGGACTGAGGGCCAAAGGCTGCCCTCAGTGCCTTGCCACGTGGCCTCTCCAGTGTGGCAGTTTACTTCATCAATGTGTCCAAACTGAAAAGGCAATGAAGAAAGAATGCTGGCAAGATGGATTAACAGTCTTTGGTTACTTAATCACTGAAGTGAAATTCCATCATTTTTGCTATACTTTGCTCCTTAGAAGCAAGTCACTAGGTCCTGCCCACACTCCATGGCTGTGGATACTAGAGGAGGGAGCACTGAGATCCCTGTCAGAAGCTGTTGGACAGGGAATCAGGAATCTTGTTTTGTTTTTCCAGTTTTATTCAGGTATAATTGACAAATAACATAGTCTAAGTTTAAGGTGTATAACATGCTGACTTGACATCTAATCTAATAAAAGAGAAACATGCAAATTGACCACACCTCTGCTATCCCCAAGCCACGCCCACCAGCCAATCAGAGTGACTATATGCAAATTAACCCAACCAAGATGGCGGCCAGCCACAGAGCTGGAGCAAGCAGGAGGCTTGGTTGCCCCAGCGA
>NW_005357414.1:599871-604770 GCF_000412655.1 Myotis brandtii | reverse complement strand
TGGCCACACCCTCATGGGGTGAGGGTCCCCACTGGGGGGCTTGGCCAGCCTGCAAACAGCCATCAGCCCCTCATCCAGGCTGGCCAGGCACCCCAGCAGGACCCCCACCCTGATCCAGGACACCCTTCAGGGAAAACCAGCCAGCCCCCACCCATGCACCAGGCCTCTATCCTATATAATAAAAGGATAATATGCAAATTGACCCTAACAGCAGAACGACTGGGAATGACTGGTCACTATGACATACACTGACCACCAGGGGGCAGACTCTCAATGCAGGAGCTGGCCTCTGGTGGTCAGTGCGCTCCCACAGGGGGAGCTCTGCTCAGTCACAAGCCAAGCTGCCGGCTGCCAGTACAGCAGCGGTGGTGGGAGCCTCTCCCGCCTACTCAGCAGTGTTAAGGATGTCTGACTGCAGCTTAGGCCTGCTCCCTGCTGGTAAGTGGACATCCCCTGAGGGCTCCCGGGCTGCCAGAGGGATGTCTGACTGCCATCTTAGGCCCAATCCCCCGGGGAGCAGGCCTAAGCCAGGTGGTCATCCCTGAGGGGTCCCAGACTGTGAGAGGGCACATGCCAGGTTGAGGGACCCCCCCGCCCCCCGAGTGCACAAATTTTTGTGCACCAGGCCTCTAGTATTTATATATTGCAATATGAGGAATAATCTCTTCTAATTCTGCCTCTGTTGTTGGCTAGCTGGGGAACCTTGGACAATTTCCTTACTTCTCTTTCCTAACTTTCACTTACTATAGGATGGGGACACATAATAGCCATTATAAGGATGAAAAAAAGTAAAAAATATTCTGAGGAACTTTTAGTAAATATTGTTTTATGGGGTGGGGGTTAAGGGTCCATCTACCTGCATCCATTCAGGAGAATGGAGTGCAATGTTTAAGTCATAGGATGTTGAGCTGGTTGCTTGGTTTAAGTCTGAGCTGTGACATTAATTCTGTGACCTTGGTCTAGCTACTTAATGACTCTAAACACCCATTTGTTCATCTGCAAAATGGGAATGATAATAATTCCTACCTCACAGAACTGTAAGATATAAATAAAATAATGATTATAAAACATTTATCAGGGTAATTGGCACATAATAAGATATCAATAAATGTGATATTATTATTATTATTATTATTATTATTATTTTGCAATCATGTCAGGGGGGTATAATTTCATATACTCTTGAAAAAGAATTACACAGTCTCATCCCTTAGGCCATTCTAGTGTCATCACCCCAGCAGAGCTGGGTACTCTTTCTCTAGATTTCAAGCTTTCTTCTCCCCTTCCCTTGCATACACATACACTCACACACAAACACACATGCAAGTACATACATTCTATACTTTCTTTCTATATTTTCTCTATGAGAAAACTAGTAACTGCTAGAGAGTAAAATTGAAGGATAACCTATTTTCTGGGAGATGGTCACAGTAACCTACTCAGAAAGCTAAAATATTAACAGAGAAGAATAGATTTAGATAGATAGATGATAGATAGATAGATAGATAGATAGATAGATAGATAGATAGATAGATAATAGATGACAGATAGATTATTTTGAAGCCAAGAGATTGTCCAAATATGATCCTGAAAGTAAAAATGGAGGTCACCTTCTATAAGCAAGAGATTGTGGCCAAATGCTTCCATGATCATATGGTCATTACTCCTCCACTCTCCCATTTCCAACAATGTATGAAATCCAATTTTACATAGGCTTCTTTGGTTGATCTTTTAGAAAACCTCTTTTATTACTCCATGGACGCTGCTGTTTCCATCTTTTGGTAATTTTCCAGGTCAGGGCAAGTACATTGCAAAGAGGCCAAAGGGTGTGCTTGCTGTCACCAGTAATCTACTGTTTTTCCAAGAACAACCTCTGCATCCTGTCTGAGATACTGCACTTCCTTGAAATTGACCTTGACAGCTGTATGGAACCTGTAGTATAGTAGAAAGAACTCTAGACTACCGAAGAGACCTAGGTTTTCCTTTCACCTCTGCTATTAACAAATCATATGACTTTAGGTAAGGCTGTCTTCTGAGCTTCATTTCCTTATCTTTTCAATGACAGTTGCCCTGCTGACCTCATGGCCTTGTTGGGAGGCTCAACTGAGATGTCAGGAAAGCATCCTGAAAGGCATTCAGTTCTATGCTAATGCAGGGTCAGATTCTGCTTTTTGTTTTAACTCCTGCACTCTACAGGGACTTGCCCAGATCTCTAAGTCCAGTTTATTCACCATTATATAGCCACTGCAATGTCAAGAGGGAGTTGTACACAGTTGACTGAATTTCCCAAACCACCTATATTGTTCTTTACTGTGGATAACTGACACCATGCTGGAGACTGAATGGCGCCTGTCATGAGAGCTGATTGGAAGTGGTTTGGTGTGCCAGTAGGCAGAGGTTGTGGTCATGGCTGTGAGACATTAGTAGCTAGATATTTTCAGGCTTTCTTAGTGAAAAAAGAAAAAAATACAAAATGCTTTCAAAATAGAATTTTAAATGCTGTGCAACTGTAAGATATTATGTTTTAGTCTCCCTCACTTATTATTATTTTTACTCTGTGTTGAGCACAGTGCTAAGTTTTTTTTACAAGCAGTATCTAATTCCATTTTAACTTCAACCCTGTGAGGGAACTATTAAGTATATGAGCAAATTGAAGTTCTGAGAGAAGTTAAATAGCTTTCTCAAGATCAATAGCCTCTCTCCAAAGTCATCTTAAGAGGTGAATGAAACCAGCCCCAAATTACAGGTCAGATGTAAGTAAATAAACAGAGAGGTAAGTAAACTCCTCAAGGCCAAATGTCTAGTCAGTGGAAGAACCTTACCAAAGCCCATTCTTATTATCTGTATTGGATATCACCGTTTCCATCAGCTCATTAATCTCTAAGCATCCATTCCTTGAATGCATACTTGGTGCAAGGAGCTTGCTGAAGGATGTGGCACTGAACAGAGACCAGAGTCCAGGTGAGACATAAATAGACAAGAGGCTAAATTTTCCTGTCCAAGGCAGTATGCTGAGTGGCTATTGAGTAAGTATATATGTGACCCAGACCATAGCTGCTTCTTCACACAGGCCCAAAGCAAACCACTATGTGTCAAAGGGCCTAAACATATAGGCTTAATAAACTTATTTCCAAATTCCTTTACAGAAAGCTTGTTTAATTTCTACTAGCCATGTATAAGAGTGGCAATAGGACATTTCTTGTCAGCATTAAGTCCACTAATTTTTTTAAAAAAAATGATTATTTAATGCACAAAATTTTTATCTGACTTGCTTCATTTTTATATATTTTATTACTAGGTGAGGTTGAATAGTTTTCATATATTTACTAGTGTTCTGGTACACAGATTCAAGCACATTGAAAAGAAATTAATTAGAAGTAACATTTTAATATTGCTATTCGCCCTTTCTCTATAATAGAAATGTCAATCAAATTCACGATCAACAATGACAGATTGAAACACACAGGTGCGATTGGTGCCAGCAAGAGCTTTATATGTATTGTGCATATTCGAGTCAACTTAGCCTTTTATATATATAGAATAAACCTGCTTAATTAGACCTGCTTTCTGATTTAGTTAAACTTTTTCCAGCCCAGTGAAGCACCCCAACTCCTCTTTCTGGTATTTGTCAGCAACACAGCAGTAGATTCAACATGAAGCAGATTATTATTGCAGATCACACAGGGAGAACAAAAGGTAACATATTTAACTGTAGCAGTGTTTGACTATATTGTGTGCAGTGAGAAAACCTGAAGTCATTTTCAAATTCTACCGATTTTTTACTTCTTTACAGTCAGGTCCAAGTTTCTAAACTTTCTAAATCTCCATTTTCCCGCTAATGAAAAGAAAATAGGATTCTACCGAGTCTCCTATCTACCTACTCCAGGACTTCTGTGAGGATCAAATGAGATGAGGCACGTGAAAATGCTTCACAAACATTTGGTTAAAGTGGAAAATGTTTGCACCTGGCTATAAAGCAAGTCAGGTTCCTGGGCTGAAGAAACTCCAAGGAAGGTAGTTGCTAGGGAGAGAAAGCCAGGAGTTGCTACATGACGTCATTACCCAGTGCTCACAGTGACTGTTTCTGGGCTTGGCTGGGCTGGGCTGTGGGCTGCATTTTGCACCATGGGATCTTGGCAATGTTGGCTGCGATTTGGTTGGGTGTCACTCCGGGGTGGTGGTGGGGCCTGTGTCCCACATGGGGGAAGCCAAGTGTTGGTTTGTAGGCACCAGGTCCGCGGTGCCATTTCTTTTTAAATGGCCAGTGAGCATCATGACAGCTCCTTCCTTGAGCATCTGCCCTCCAGTGGTCAGTGCATGTCATAGCTACCAGTCAGATGGTCGGATGGACACTTAGCCATATACATTGAGTGGCCAGATTATTATGACCACCCCATCAGTACTTGGTTGCGCCACCTTTTGCCTTCAATACTGTGGCGATTCTTCTTGGCATTGACTCCACGAGATGTTGAAAGGTGATGCGAGGAATCTGACACCATACCTGATGAATAGCACTGTCCAGTTCTGTGAGATATGATGGTTGTGGAACCAGCTAGCTGCCTGATGGCTCTTTTAACTTCGTCCCACAAATGCTCAATTGGATTGAAATCTGGTGATTGTGGGGGCCACCTAAGCAAGGTAAAGTCTCCCTCATGTTCTTGAAACCCTCCTGCACAATATGAGCACTGTGACATGGCGAATTGTCTTATTGGAAGAAGCCATCTTCATTGGGATATGCCATCAACATGATAGGATGAACTTGATCAGCAATGATACTTAGGTATGTTGTGCTATTCAGACATTTATAATGATCTGGCCCTCTAGCAACTTCAGCGCGAAATTATAGCTAATTTGCCTACAAACGTCAGGTGGTCATAATAATCTGGCCACTCTGTGTAT
>NW_005357414.1:596673-599801 GCF_000412655.1 Myotis brandtii | reverse complement strand
CCTATTTATAATGGTCTGGCCCTCTAGCAACTTCAGCGCAAAATTATAGCTAATTTGCCTACAAACGTCCTGTGGTCATAATAATCTGGCCACTCACGTTCATATATATCCCACGTTCAAAGGCTGTTAAATCGCATTGTTTACCCATATCTTCAGAAAAAACTCACTTCTACTGTCGTAAATAACCTGCTTCCCTATTTATAATGGTCTGGCCCTCTAGCAACTTCAGCGCAAAATTATAGCTAATTTGCCTACAAACGTCCTGTGGTCATAATAATCTGGCCACTCACGTTCATATATATCCCACGTTCAAAGGCTGTTAAATCGCATTGTTTACCCATATCTTCAGAAAAAACTCACTTCTACTGTCGTAAATAACCTGCTTCCCTATTTATAATGGTCTGGCCCTCTAGCAACTTCAGCGCAAAATTATAGCTAATTTGCCTACAAACGTCCTGTGGTCATAATAATCTGGCCACTCACGTTCATATATATCCCACGTTCAAAGGCTGTTAAATCGCATTGTTTACCCATATCTTCAGAAAAAACTCACTTCTACTGTCGTAAATAACCTGCTTCCCTATTTATAATGGTCTGGCCCTCTAGCAACTTCAGCGCAAAATTATAGCTAATTTGCCTACAAACGTCCTGTGGTCATAATAATCTGGCCACTCAATATATATATAAAGCCAGCTACCAGAACAACCAGAATGACCAGAGACTAGAACACCACGGCCACTCACTCAGGCTGGCACCAACCCCCAGGGAGCGGTTAGGAGTGCCCCTAGGCAATGCAGTAGGATGCGAGTGTGATGGGAGAAAGTAGAAAAATAGAGGGGAAGGTCTTAAGGGTCTGTGGGTTTGGGGTGGTCAGCCAGGAGTAGGTTTGGAGTGTGCTGGGGAGGAAGAGGAAGATCCAATTGGAAATGGTGCAGCACAGTACCTTTCTCATTGTGAACCAGGACAGCGCCAGCTGTGGACTGAATGGGCAGTTATTTCATGAGTCTGCTTGGTACCGACATGTTCATGGCAGCAGCAGTACTCCCGAAACTTCACTGATTCCAAATAGTACACAGATATCAACATCAAAGAACAGAAAAATCCTCTCCAACTAGAGGCCCTGAAGGAAACACCATTTAAGGAGGGGCTAGAAAAACTGGAAGTATGGGACCAGAGGATTGTGGGATTTTGGAGGACACCTGGGCGCCTATGGCTAGAACGTGAGCGCATGTACATAGTCAGCCCTATAGTCCTCAGTCTTGCAGTATTTGGACGTGACTTCTGGTGGGAAATGATTTGTTTGTTACTTTGGTTTGAAGCAGAGGACAAGAGCGGGGAGTACGACCAGCTCTACGAGGAGTACACATGCACCTCCCAGGAACTGCAAATGAAGCGCACCTCAATATAAGCCTTCAATGAAACCATCAAAATCTTCAAAGAGCAGGACCAGACTCAAGAGAAGTTCAGCAAGGAGTATCTGGAGCGCTTCCCGTGTGAGGGCAATGAAAAAGAGATGCAGAGGATCCTGCTGAACTCAGAACGGCTCAAATCTCACATCACTGAGATCCACGAGAGCTGCACGAAGCTGGAACAGGAACTGCAAACACAGGCCTTGTACAACCAGGCGATTGATAAGCGTATGAACAGCCTGAAGCCAGACCTCATGCAGCTGCACAAGATCTGAGACCAGTACCTGGTATGGCTCACCCAGAAAGGCGCCCGGCAAAAGAAAATCAACAAGTGGTTGGGAATCAGAAATGAGACTGAAGACCAGTATGCACTGATGGAGGATGAGGATGACGTCTCCCACCATGAGGAACGAACCTGGTATGTGGGCAAGATCAACCGCACGCAGACTGAGGAAATGCTGAACGGCAAGCGGGATGGTACCTTCCTCATCCGTGAGAGCAGCCAGCAGGGCTGCTATGCCTGCTCTGTGGTGGTGGACAGCAATACCAAGCACTGTGTCATCTACCGCACGGCCACTTGCTTGGGTTTTGTGGAGCCCTACAATCCAAGGGTCTCTGAAGGAGCTGGTGCTGCATTGCCAGCACATCTCCCTCGTGCAACACAACGATGCACTTACTATCACACTGGCACATCCCGTGTGAGCCCCGGGCTCTGCCCCCGCCCACACACACACACATAGCCCACTGACTCATACAGAGAAGGACTCCATCTTTTTGTCTGTCTGTCTCTCTTCTTTGTGAATCTTTCTCTGTCTCAATCTCTCTCTTGCTTTCTCTGAGTCTCTCTCTTCCTGTCACTCTTTATACTTCCAATGTCCTCTCTTCTGTCTCTCTTAGTCTCTGTACCTCTAAGTCTCTGTTAGAGGAGCATACCTCCTCCACCTCATGCCTCTTTTCCCCATGGGCACTGCCCTCCCCTGGCTCTGGCTGCCCCCACCAGTTCCTACAGTTCCCCTAAGCTTCCCCTGCCTGTACCTGCCATGTTTACAAAGGCCCCTGGGGTGCTCAGCCCCAGTCTGGTGCCCTGATTTTTAAGCCATAGACCTGGGGTCAGGGCAGGAAGAAGGCAGGAAGGAACTTCGCTGGGCCACTTCCAAGAACCTCAGCTGTGACGTTTGGGGCCGGGTGGGTCCCACCCCACAGACCCAACTTCCCCTCAAAACCCTGAAGTGAAACCCGTACCGGTTACCCCCACATGGAGCTGCTGCCCAGAAGCCGTCCTCCCCCAAAAGCAAAATTATTAAAAATAACCTCAAGAGCTGGGCTTCCCAGGAACCGAGTCTGCTGCAGGTACTGCCGGGCCAGCCGAGATGCACTGCTGCCCACAGCACCTCCGCTCGATACAGTTTCAATGCTTTTCCTTGATCATGTTGGGTTCTGATTTTGTTTCCTTTACTGTAAACCCATTTTCTCCTCTTTTGGCACAAGAATCCCGGTTTTCTATGCTGCCATGGAACCCCCTCCTGCCTGCCCAGCTAGGCTGACAAGTGGATTTTGTATGGTACGTTGATACTGATGTGATAGAAAACACTGAACTCAAAAAAAAAATGAAAATAGGATAGTGACGAATAAGAAACTTTGGAGACAGTGAAGGGCAGTTTGTCCAGACTGTTGAGAGCTAAGAATTAGAGTTTAATTGGGATAGAAATCCTGCTAATA
>NW_005357414.1:582817-596022 GCF_000412655.1 Myotis brandtii | reverse complement strand
CTCGTGCAGGGTGGGTCTGGGGTCCCACGGCTCTCGCAGGGCAGGTCTGGGGCCCGGCCAATGCAGCGGGTCTGGGTCTCGCGTGATTTTGCATGCTGGGCCTCTAATATATATATTAGCCATTTTGAGTTTCTCTTTTAGAAATTGTATTTTTTGCCCATTTAATCATTAGAGTCTTACTATTTTTCTTAACAAATGTGTAAACTCTTTATATATGAAGCTATCAACACTCTGTCATATTTGTGGTGATTGCTTTTTTTAAGCTTTTCAATTCTCTGCAAGTGTTTTTTTTTCTTTTTTCTGCAAGTGTTTTAAAATTGAGAGCAAGTCCACTAGGGTTTTGCATTGGTGTAAATGCCTTTTTAAATCTTCCCACATCTCTTGTTTGTTCAAAAACTAGTCTTTCTTTCCTTTGTATTTTGTTTTTTACCTCTCAATGTAAAGCAAGTATTTCAGTTATGGGCATAAATAGAGTGAATATTGTTTTACGCTTAATAATAGAGACTCAGCATAACTCTGGCAAGAAACAAATTGAGCCCATCAAGTAGCAGACAGCACAGGTATACTGTATTCTTAGTACAGTGTGTGGTGCATAGTAAGTGCTAAGAAAAACTGTTGTAAAATTAAAGCAGGCATGAATCTTCCCCAAGAATCATGTATCATCAGTTATAGTTACATGTCTTATCACCTGAATTATGAGGCAAACTACCTTTTTTTCTCTCAAATTATTTTTTCCCAATATTTGAAAAAAATCATCTGATTACATCAGGAACAGGATATCTGTAGGTATTCATAAGTCTTTAACACTAATAATCTCCCTTTCAACAATGGGTTCCCAAGGTGCCTCTGGTTTCTTATGAATACTATGAAGAGGCCTGCAACATAGTTATTAAAATCTCAGATTCTAGCCCTGGCCTAGGTGGCTCAGTTGGTTGCACCAAAAGGCCACCAGTTCAATTCCTGGTCAGGACACATGCCCAGGTTGTGGGCTTGATCCCCAGTAAGGGGCATGCAGGAGGCAACCAACTGATGTTTCTCTCTCACTTCAATGTTTCTTTCTCTCAAGTCAATAAAAACATATTTTTAAAAAACATCTGAATTCAAATTCAACTTCTGCAACTTAACTAGCTATTTAGCTATTGGCAAATTATTTGACCTCTCTATGCCTGCACTTCCATCTCTGTAAAATAAATATGATAGCAGTTCCTCTCTCACAGAATAGAAGTGGTGCTGAGGATTAAGTGAGATAATGTATGCAGAGTATCAGATATAGAATAGGTAAGCATTCATTGAATGGTAGCTACAATTACATCAATAATAATAATGTATATGCTGGGGGCAGGAGGCAAGGATGGAGATATTGTCAGGGACTGTATCATAAAAGACATAGATAGTGATTTCAAATACATCTATTCAAGTTCAAACTCTATCATCAACTCAGCCTTTGACATTGGAGGAGTTCCTTTCCTTCTGTGGGTCTGGTACTTTGACAGTAAAGTGCCCTGTTATTCTCTGTCCTAGGTTGGGATACAGCAATGATACCAGCATCATAATGTGCCTTGTGCTTAGGAAAAGGCCTTTCTGAGGTTAAATATAATGTGGCCTATGGGAATCCAGGAAGAATAAGTATTAGGACCAATAGTGCACAAATTACAAAGAGGTAAACAGGTTTCAGCAAATAAAAGAGCTTTTCATAATTCAGTGATTCAGCACATGTAGTCAAAAGCCATATTGCCTGGGTCAGAATCCTGACTCTGACACTTACTAGATGTCTGACTTTGAGTATTTTAGCCTTCCTGATACTCAGCTTCCTTACCTGTAACATAAGGATAATAGCAGTACCTACATAATAGAGTTGTTATAAAAATTAAATAGTTCAATATTTGTAATTTGTTTACAGCAGTATCTGACATATATGAAGTACAATGTAAGTGCTTGTCAAATAAAAAAATAGATAAAATTGAGCACCAAGAGAGGATTGGACAAGATGGAATTTTTACCATTCCTTCCTGATCAGAAATTCTATGATTTGCCTCCCTAGGTAACCCACCTAGTCAGTAGTAAGGAAGACCCATGATAAACCCAAGTTAAGCCAGAACTTAGAGTTTTCTTTCCTCTATGCCACTTTCATTTAAGCTTATGTTTCCTCAAATGGCAATTTTTAATTGAATTTTTTGGTGACATCCTATATAATAAAGAGGTAATATGCAAATTAACCCTCACGCTCTTACAAGATGGCTGCCTACGACCAGGACAGCAGGGGGGTTAGTGAGGGATGACCAAACAACTGAACAAGCAGGCTGCATGGGGCGACCAGGCCAACAGGGGGAAAGAGGTAATATACAAATTGACCATCACTCCAACTCACAAGATGGTTGCCCCCATGTGGACACAAAATGGCCGCCACAAGATGGCCAGCAGGGGAGGGCAGTTATGGGTGACTGGGCTGGCAGAGGGGGGCAGTTGGGGGTGACCAAGCCAGCAGAGGGGGGCAGTTGGGGGTGACCAGGCCAGCTGGGGGGACAGTAAGGGGTGACCAGTCCAGCGGGGGGGGGGGCAATTAGGAGCAACCAGGCCATAAGAGAGGGGACAGTTGGGGGAGACCTGGCCAGTAGCAGGGGGCAGTTAGGGGCAATCAGGCCAGCATGCAGAGGCAGTGAAGGGCGGTCAGGCCAGCAGGGGGTTGCAGTTAGGGGCAACCAGGCAGGCAGGCAGGTGAGCAATTAGGAGCCAGCAGTCCAGGATTGTGAGAGGGATGTCCTACTGCCGGGATAGGGCCTAAACCGGCAGTCGGACATCCCCCAAGGGGTCCTGGATTGGAGAGGGTGCAGGCTGGGCTGGGGAAACCGCCCCCCCCCCCATGCATGAATTTCATGCATCAGGCCCCTAGTTGGTTAATAAAATTATATAGGTTTCAGGTATACAATTCTACAATGCATCATCTGTATGTTGTATAGTGTGTTCACTACTCCAAGTTAAGTCTCCTTCCATTACCATTTATCACCCCTTTACTTTTTTCTACCTCCCCTCAGGCCCTCCTTCTCTCTGGCAATCACCATACTGTGATCCATGAAATTCAGTGGTATGAAGAGCAGGCTCAACTAGCCACCCTCCCATGTTCACAAAACAGCTATTGCTCTGAAAGTCAGTTTTATTTTTTGTCCCCTTGTCAAATCCTGGACAACTTTGATTGACAAAAAGGCTTTTGGTGGAATTGTTTCATTAATGTTCTGGATGTTGCTTGCTGATTTACAATTTTTCCATTTGTAAGGTTCCTGTTGTCATAAATGAGAGGAAGTAGCATCTTATAAAACTGATGCCATCAACTTGTCTGTTTTATATCTGACCTAGCTGTACCTGCATCTGCTGTTTGACTTTAGCCTCTTATTTGGGCAGGGAATAATATCCATTCATTCACACTCCACCACCCACCACTCACTAAAGAGCAGAAGAATATGCCTCTAGTTGAGGTTGCTCAGTGATGAACTGAGACAGAGAGACAGTGCTGTGTTACTCTAAGCTCAGTAGGGTAGGCTGATGCTTTAATAGACCATACAGACAAAGGGACAGTAGGAGAACTGGGGCAGAGATGATGTACCTGGAGAATCAGACTAGACTGCAGGCTACAGAGATGTGGCTTCTTGAATGATTGGACATGGAGTCTTAGTGTACCCAGCCCTCAACTGGGCTGAAATCCAAACCAGGAAGGCAAGGCAAGGTGTGAGCACATAGGTGAATGAATTTCCCTAAACTAGCCAGGCCCATGGGGTATCCTGTAGCTAAGAAGGGGTCCTGCGAGGCACATAATTCCTAAGGTCTTTGCTGAGGCACACCTGCTGACCCTGAGACTCCAATGCAACATCCTTCATATTAGAGAAGGGCTGGGCCCTTGGAACTTCTTAACCACTCCAGAAAAAGTGGGTATAGCAAAAAATGTCTTCAAGATGCTGTTAGAGTAGTAGAGGTTGGAGGTTTACATGCACTAGAGACCCAACCTAGGTCCAGAGAGAATGCCTCTTGGCAACTGCAAATGGCAGCATGGCCTTGGAATCAGAGAGACTTGGGTTTGTGTCTCTGCTTTGCCAAATTCCATTAGAGGAGTTACTTAACCTCTCCAAGACTCAATTTCCTCTTCTCCAAAATAGAGATGATAATAAAAGTCCTTGATTTATTGGGCTGTTGTAGGAATTACAGAAGCTAGAATGTAAGTAAAGCACTTAGCACTCTTCTTGGCAAAAACTAAATGCCTAGAATCATCATGAATCAATTACTGGAAGCAGATAAATATAACTATTTAAGAAAATGCATATACATTTTCAAACACTTTTTAATGCATACTATATTTCACAATAAAGGCATCATAAAAAAAGAAAAAGAAAAGTGGTGTGACAGAGTAGTTAAGAATGTACTACAAATCATGGTTCACATCCCCAGCTCTATGATCTATTCCTTGTGAGTGTCAGGAAAATCATTTAGCCACTTGAGGCTCATAGGACCAACCTCAAAGGATATTGTGAGAATTAAATGAAGAAACCCCCATAAAGTTCTTAGTACAGTGCCCTGTGTAGAATAAACTAATATTTATTTCTGTTTATTATCATTATGGATGTTTTCCCCCCTGCAACTCTCAGCTCTGTTGTGTTTCATGTGATTGTATCAGCCTTCACTCCATTATTCTAAATTATACCATTAGGAAATTCAGAGTGTCACTGATGGTCTCCTGATGGGGTGAATGGTGGGCTTGACACTACCAGGCCCTAGGGAATAATCTAGTGTTAGTAAAAAATAAAAGAAGAAGAAGAAGGTAAAGCATTGTTAGGAGCTCAGTGTATTAACTAAAGGCACTGTGGCTTTAAAAATTGTTTTCCAACCCTAACCGGTTTGGCTCAGCAGATAGAGCGTCGGCCTGCGGACTCAATGGTCCCAGGTTTGATTCCAGTCACGGGCATGTACCTTGGTTGTGGGCACATACCCAGTAGGGAGTGTGCAGGGGGCAGCTGATCCATGGTTCTCTTTCATCGATGTTTCTAACTCTCTATCCCTCTCCCTTCCTCTCTGTAAAAAATCAATAAAATATATTAAAAAAATAATAGAAAATAAAAATTGTTTTCCATTGGCCCCATAATTGAGTGGATTCCCCAGTGGATCCTGTACCATGATATAGCTCCTTCCTTTCAGCCTCCCACCCCACTAGGCAGAGCTATATGTACTGCTCACTGATGCATTTGCCACTTTCTTCAAATATTTGCAAAAAGCTTCCCAGAGCAGGAAGCCTCGCAGCTGCAGAACACTCCATGAGAAAGATGAAGCAGTGGTTTCTATGGCAACGCTTTGGCACTTCTTAGTGTTTGCATAGGCACTAAAGCAAAATCTGGGGTAGAGACAGACACATGCTGGAAAAGGATGAGGAGAAGAGAGGGCCAGGGGGTACAGAATTGCTCTTACTTTGCCCTCTTGGGTGGTAGCCTTTATGGACAGTCCTGGGGGAATATTTGGGGCACAATTTTGCCAGATGGCCTTATAGAGTTTGAACTCTTCTCTGGAAGCTCCAGAACCACTTATCTCACCCAATACTACTGTCGTTGCAACTAGGTTCAGCTTCCCCCGATGCGCATTTATCCTGCCACTCCTCTGCTGCCCAAAACCTTTGCTGCTTTTCCCTACTATCTATAGGTCAAGTCTAAATCATGGCATATGAAGCCTTCCACACCTTCTTCTGTCAAGAAGCTCTGGCTGCTTCCCTCACCCTACCCTATGCACCTTCTATTTCAACAAGATTCTTCAACCTTATCCTACCTCTGTTCTAGTCACACTGAGGGGGTTTCTACTTCCCCTCTTTCTCCCATAGCAGCCTCCTTGTTTGGAGTTCCTGAAACCCTCACTCTTGTATCCAGGACTTACCTTTATCTCAAGACCCATCGTAAGCCTTAGTTTCATCAAGAAACTTTCTCTAACCACCCCAACTCAATGGACTTTCCTTCTATGAACTCTGATTATATTACTGCTCTGACTCATCATACATTTGGTACTTAAACACATGCTGCCTGTTCCATTCTCTTACTATTGCTTATATGTCTCTATCTGACTAGACAGTAAGCTCCTCCCTGAAAGGGGATTTCCAAAAGAATTTCTGGTTTTCCCACAGCACCTGGTAGAGTACCCTGCTCAAAATTAGGAATTAATTTGACAATATGTGCAAAGGGCTCACTCAATGCCTAATATATAGTGAGTGCTAAATAAATGTGTGCTGTTATTAAAATAGCCCTCAAATAGTTCCTGGTGGATGCCCTGGTACCTCAGTCACAACTGCCACTCAACACATATCAAGATGCATGTGTCACTCCTGTTGAATTCATTTAGCTTTTGGCTGGGAGCATTCATGGGCCATTATGTTGGCAAAGCTCAGTGAGTGGCCATTGGCCATATCCTCACCTTCTGCTGTTGCCCACTTACCACTCTAGCTCTCAGGACCAGCTATATAATTTGTAGGAGGCAGTAAAAATTAGAGATGTGAGGTATCTGGTTAAAAAATTAAGAATTTCAAGACAGTGAGAGCAGAACCTTAAACTACGTGTTATATAGTTTTAAATAAAACTTTTTTAAAAATTGAATTTTAGAGAGAGAGAGGAAGGGAGGAGAGAGAGAAACATCAATGTGAGAGTAGAACATCCATTGGCTGCCTCCTGCATGCCCGTTAATAGGTTTTGAGCCTGAAACTCGGCCATATGACCTGATGGGGAATTAACATGGGATGACACCTAATCAACTGAGCCATACTGGCCAGGGCCAATCATACTTTTACTGTGCTCATAGATAATATCAGGACTTTAGAACAGTTTAACTCCATTTCTTTAATCATATTATCATTTTATAGTCTATCTCTGATATGTCCAATTTCTGAAGTTTTTGGGGTCTGTTTCTATTGTTGGCTTTTTCTTCACATGGCACCTTAATTGTGTGTGTGTCTGGTTATCTTTGGATGTTAGTCTTTGTACTTGAAAAATTATTTGTAGGGATAATTTGAAACCCATGATAGTTATCTTTCTTTTTTTAAGATTTACACATTTTAATACATTTATGTTATGCTCCATTACTTGACCTTGTATTTCCTGATTGTGAAATTAGGAATAAAGTATCTGACCCTGACCTTAAAACAGATGTCTTGGATGTTTATAAAGAAATTAATTTGCATTCTTCATTTTCTTAAATAAAAGCAAGTTTAAACATTGTAGACATTTCTGTGCAATCTTTCTTCAGAGAGAGAATTAGTATTTGCTTTGGCTAAGATCCTGTGGCACTGATAGTCTGGGACCATTTTATTTTAAGACTTGAGTTTTCCTGGACAAAATAAACTCAGGCTGCAGTTCTACAAGGTTCATGTGTAATTTACCCTTATCCTGTAAGTATAGTCACTTGGAGTCCTAGATTTCTTTGGAGAGAATTTCCTAACAGATTTCTCACCTTCTAGGTTTTTGCTTTCTGTTCCCTTTGACTCACAAAGCTTTCAACAGGAAAGTTGCAGTTTGTTAGCATTGGAAAATGTCCTTAGGGCAAAAGAAGCTATGTTCATTCTCAACCTAATATCTAGGTTCTGATTATCATTTCAGTTTTGGCCTGTAATACCCGCTACCTTGTTAATTCTTAATTGATTTCAAAAAGATTAAAAAAAATATTTGTCCAGAGATTTTTGTTGGCTTTAACAATTATAAGAAACCAAAGTATATTGCATGTGATTCTGTCATCATGCTTAGCAATAGACAGGTGGAGTGAGAAACTAAACCTATATATATTTTATAGATGAGGAAACTTTCTTTTTTAAATTTTTTATTAATTCTTGCCTGAGGATACTTTTTTCCATTGATTTTTAGAGAGAGTAGAAAGGAGGGAAAAGGGAGGGGGAAAGAGATAGAGATGTGAGAGACAAACATTGACTGTTGCCTCCTGCACCTGTCCCAAAGGGGGCCGCAGATTGAACCTGCAACCCAGGTACCTTCCCTTGGTCGGGAATCAAACCTGTGACCCTCTGGTTCATGGGCTGATGCTCTAACCATTGAGAAACACTTTTCAGGGCATAGATGAGGAAACTTCTTGAACTTATTTGCCCAGAGCCGCACAGTGAATTAGTGATAGGGCTTGAAGGAGAACCTAGGCATCCTCCATGTATCCCTTGCACTATACTGTGCCACCATCACATTACCAAATGATGGAGTGTTATTCCCTAAAGTGCTAGTCCTTTTCTTGCCAAATGCTGTGAGGATTGCCCTTGGTTGTAGTTGCTATCCTATCTACTTTCCCTCGATTACTACTAATAGCAACAATCCCAAGAGTAAGATGTGCTTTCTTCATTTGGTTTTTGACCACCCTGTTTTATGTAGGAACCCCAAGAAAAAGGGTTCCAAACTTTTCCAAAGCAGTGGTGTCAAGGTTCCTGGCCCTTTTCTTTCTTTTCTATTCAAGTACCCTGGTCACACCATAGATGTTGCCTTAGAAATGTGGAGATAAGTGTGGAAGTGGGGTCTGATATCACTGACAAATATGTGGGTACCTCTTGGCTACTGTGGTGTCCAGACCACTGCTGTTAACAAACAAGGCCTCTTCTCCCCGCATCTACCATTACCATACCCTGAAGTAGCAGACCCTTACATACAACTTTGGAAAACATACATACCAGAGTTCTGTAGTACTTTTACATACATGTGTTAATTTCTCCATCTGTGCTGTCATCTATGACTAAGAGAAGTTGATCTTGGAATGTGTTTAAGCAAGTTAGTGGGCGGGGGGGGGGGGGAATCCCCAAGAAAATCTGCCATTTTGGTATTTTTCACCTAAGCTGGATCATTGAGATTTTGACTCTTTTTTTTTGGTGGTGAGGGTGCTGGCATAGGAGACAGAAATGTCTGGGAGATGCAAGATTCAGGTTATGATGTATGACATGAAAACTTACAGTGGTCTACACAGCCTTTGCTAGGGAAGGCCAGTGGACAGATGCTCTAGCCATAGACTTCCCAGACCTCTCCCCTCCTCAATGAAATTTACTTCTATCCTAGAGTTTAGGTACTGTTAGTTATTCTTCACAAGGATCTTCAACAGATTCTACAGGTAAAATTAAGCACTGATGTCTGGAAAGAGGCCAACAAGGGCAAGCATGGGGAAAAAAGTGTCCAAAATGTATATAAAATTACCTTGAATGTCAATTTGAAAGTGGTTTGACATTAGAGAAAAGCAGAACCACACTAGTAACACCTTTAATATGTTATGGGCAGATTGTGCCAGGTTGCAAAGATTTTGTTATATCTTCATTTTCAACAGTTATATTTTCTGACATTTTGAGCATAGTATTTCTGTTGATATTTGAGAAGAATTGTGGATAATTGAGCATACTGATAATTTTTTTAAATTTAAATAAGAGACTTCACTAATCTTGCTATTCCCCTAAGTGTGATGTGATTGCATTCAATGTCTGATGTTTTCTCAGAATAATGACAAGGAATATAATTGGAAAATCAGATTCACTAAAGAGAAGTTGGATCCATTCTGTTAAGTAAGGGCCACATGTCTGGTTAGCTGTCATGCCTACTCACACACGTCCCGCTATAGAGGCTCCATTGTAATAAGCAACATTTATTTTTCTCTAATACGCTATCGTCTCAAGATTCTAGGCAACTGCTTCTATGGATAATTTCATTCCAATGCACCTGCTGTTTTTATGGGCCAGAGATGGGCTAGGCTGTGGGGGGGGAGTGGATGACTCTCAGGTACATTGGTAACACTGGCCTGAGGCTCCAGTGGACAAAAACTTTTCAACACTAGTCACCTCTATTTGACTCTGCTTCTGAGCTTTTGTTTCTGCCATTGCCATGCCACTAAGCTAAGATAACCTAGCCTTCTCATTTATCAATCTAAGTTTCATGCTGTAACCTCATATCTTATTGTTAATAAGGGTCACCCTGGCGGATCTGCTCAACTGGGTGCCAAAAAAGAGCCTTGACTGATGGTGGGCAGAGAGAGATGTATGGGAGTTGAGACAGAGAAAGACAAGAAGGGAACTATCATTTACTGAGTGCTTACTATTTGCTAGGTACCATTCTGGGTGCTTTACATGCATTAACTGTATTCATTCACTGTTGACAAAAGGAAGGTTCAAAATGGCTCAACCCTAAAGAGTGGGAGGCTGACTTGTTTTTCCCGCAATAGATGAAGTAGTACAGTGAAAGGGAGGGATTAGTCTAGGAAGAGTAAGGAACTTATAGCCAAACAAGCACATGACTTAAAATCAGCCACTTTACCTCACCAGGTTTGAGTTTATCCCTCTCTAAAATATAGTTTTTGCCAAGCTTATCATACCTCATTGTTGTGAGGACACAGTGATATAGATTTGGAAGCTTAGAAAGGCATAAAATCCTATATAATAAAGAGGTAATATGCAAATTGACCATCACACCCTCACACAAGATGGCCGCCCCCATGTCATCACAAGATGCTGCCACAAGGAGGGCAGTTGTGGGCGATCAGGCCAGCAGGGAGGGCAGGGGAGGTCAGTTGGGGGCGATTGGGCTGGCAGGGGAGGGCAGTTGGGGGGAACCAGGCCAGCAGGGGAGGGCAGTTGGGGGAGATCAGGCCAGCAGGGGAGCAGTTAGGCATCAATCACACTGGCAGGGGAGTGGTTAGGGGGTGAGCAGGCCAGCAGGCAGAATGGTTAGGGGTGATCAGGCAGGCAGGCAGGTGAGCGGTTGGGAGCCAGCGGTCCCAGATTGTGAGAGGGATCAGGCCTAAACCGGCAGTTGGACATCCCCCAAGGGGTCCCAGATTGGAAAGGGTGCAGGCTAGGCTGAGGGACACCCCCTCCCCAGTGCACGAATTTCATGCACTGGGCCTCTAGCATTCTATAATAGTATGAGGCATTATAGAGTCAGAGTACAGATGGAGTAGGGGATTCCAAATCTCAGCCCAGTGCTTGCCACCTGTGTGACTTGGACAAGTCACTTATCCTCTGTGTGCCTTACTTTCCATATCTATAACTGAATATATGGATAGTAATTGTTCATAGGGGTTCTGTAAGAGAAAATTAGATAATATATGGAAAACAATCAGAATAGTACTGGCACATAATAAGTGCTATGTAAGTACTATTTATTATTAGAAATAGTAGAGGCCCAATGCATGAAAATTCGTGCAAGAGTAGGCCTTCCTTCCCCCGGCTGCTGGCACCGGCTTCCCTCTGGCACCCGGGACCTGGGCTTCCCTCCTCCGGCTGCCAGCAGGCATTTGAGACCTGGACTGCTACCCTTGAGCTGCCCACAGACACCCGGGATCCGTGCTGGCTTCCCTCTGGTTCTGGCTTCATCAGAAAGGATGTCTGGAATGACGTCCGGAAGACATCTAGTCTAATTAACATATTACCCTTTTATTATTATAGATTAGATACCATGAATATTCTATTTCCCTGTATTTCCCATTGTACTTTCCCAGTGCTAATAACCCTTAATATAGCAGAACTTGGGTAATGCTGCAATTCCATATACTTTGTATGTATCTGTTGGCATGCTAAGGCATAACACATAACCCTGCCCTAGAATACACATATGCCTTGTCACCTGTCCATATAAGGCCTGGAAGCTCAATACTCCCCTCCTTAAAATGGACAGCCTCTGAGATGAATGCTGTAAAGGATTTATTTATATAAATCAGGATTCTTTTTAACTTTAAGAAACATGTTTACTGCATTATGTGATATATACCTGTGTATAGAGGAATATCCAGCATAATTTCATTACTCTACAATATTTACTGAACACCTATTTTGTGTCACTTGCGAGATACGCATAGGACTAAGATCTAGTCCCTGATGTCAGAGAGTTGATCATTTAGTAGAAAAGGCATGACAGATGCTCAAACTCAACATGTAAGACAGGACAGTGTTAATTATGAAACTAAATGAGAACATACACATATCCTTTATAAGGAAACTAAAATGTGCTCTCTCCTGGTTTTCTCAGGTAAAATATATATATATATTAATGGTTATTTTTGGGTGGCCTTAAAAATTGTAAATTTTTGGAGGTGTTAGGAAAGAGAAGTATCATTTATTGCTGGAGCATCAGGAAAGGCACATAAGCCTGAGGCAGAACTTAAGACAAAAAGCACCAGAAAAGACCTGGAGGTAAGAACATGCAGCATATGAAGGTACCAGTGAGTAGCTTGTGTTGGCTTTCACATAGGATACACAGAGATATTGCTGAGGGATAATAGGATAGAAAGTATGGTTGGATATGGGCTTAAATGCCAGTCTAGAAAGTGGGGTTTATGTAGTAGGCAGTGGAGAGCCATGGGGAATTTTGGAGTAGAGGAATTGCATCAGCAAAAATACCATTTTTGGAAGGTGCCCTGACCGTAGGGTACAGTAAATGCCATCACCTCTGGTACCATCAAGGAATTCTGTCTTGCAATGCTATTGTTCTTTTCTGCATCATCAATCATTCTCTTTCCACAGATATGCAATGGTCGCCTGCTGCTTAAAAAAATGAAAGCACCCTTTGACTCCACACTCCCTTCCAGATTCCTTCTTATTTCTCTACTGCCTTAATAGTGAAACTCTTGGGGTGGGAGGAGGTGTCTATACTCTTGTTTCTACTTCACTTATCATTCTCTTCTCAACTTCTAAACTTGCTCTAGACAGGTATTCATGGCCAATACTCATGTTAGGGTCACTAATGATCTCCATGGAGTCATATTCAATGGTCATTTCTCCATTTTCTTTCCATAGCACTCTCCTTTCATGATTTTCACAACTCCATAGTCTTGGTTTTCCTCATATCCCTCTAACCATTCCATCTCACTATCTCTTGCTATGTCTTCTCTACCTCATCTCTAACTGTTGGGACACACTAAAGATCAGCTATGAGGCTTTTCTTTCAATACTTTCTCTTTAAAATAATTTTATTCAGTTTTGTAGTTTTAAAATTTTTCTACATGCTGATGGTGCTCACATTTATATCTTCAGCTCTTGCCTCTCCATTGAGTTTTAATTCATATACTAGTATCCTATCTAATAAAAGAGAAACATGGTAATAAGCCGTACGGCCGCTACCCTTCTCATTGGCTAATCAGTGAGATATGCAAATTAACTGCCAACCAAGATGGCGGCCGGCAGCCAGGCAGCTGACGCGAACAGGGAGGCTTGCTTGCTTCAGTGACGGAGGAAGCCA
>NW_005357414.1:552831-582535 GCF_000412655.1 Myotis brandtii | reverse complement strand
TAAGCAACATTGTAACAAATATAGAAGCTAAACAAAACCCCAGGCTTCAGCCAGCAGGACCGCAACATTGTTTCAAATACAGAAGGTAAACAAAGGCCAGAAACCTGCTTTCAGCAGCGGAGGTCTCATAGCTGGAGACAAGCCTCAGAGCTAAAGCTGGCCCAGAATTAAAAAAAAGGAAAAAAGGACAGGATGGGAGCTTCAGTCACCCGCCAGCCTGAAAATGGCCCTCAGCCCCTCACCCAGGCTGGCCAGGCACCCAAGCGGGACCCACCCTGATCCAGGACACCCTTCAGGGCAAACCATCTGGCCTCCACCCGTGCACCAGGCTTCTATCCTATATAGTAAAAGGGTAATATACCTCCCAGCACCAGGATCAGCGGAGCAGCGAGGCCTCCCGGCACTGGGATCAGCGTGACAGGGGGCAGCAACCAAACCCCCTGATCGCCCTGCGGCTCTGTGTGTGACAGGGTGTGGCGCTCCAACAACCCCCCCACCCCATCGGCCCTGCCCTGAGTGTGACAGTGGCGGCGCCCCAACCCCCTGATCTGCCCTGCTCTGTGTGTGACAGGGGGCGGTGCCCCAACTCCCCAATCGGCCCTGCTCTGAGCCTGACCAGGGACTGCACCTAGGGACTGGGCCTGCCCTCTGCCACCCGGGAGCAGGCCTAAGCCAGCAGGTCATTATCTCCCGAGCGGTCCCAGACTGCGAGAGGGCACAGGCCAGGCTGAGAGACCCCCTCTACCCCCCGAGTGCACAAATTTTTGTGCACCGGGCCTCTAGTCTTACTATAAAATTAAATGTCCACTTAGAGGTTTACTAACATCTCAAACTCTTTTCATAGTCCTCAAAACCTACTTGATATATGCACCTCCACCACCAAATTGTCCCTATCTCTGGTTTCCCAGTCTAAGTGAATAGTACCATTTGTCCAAGACCAAAACCTCAGCTTCATTCTTGATCTTACTTTCTCTCACCCAACATGTCCTATTCATCTATTTATCAATAAATCCTATTGACTCCATCTCAAAAAAATCTATCCATTCTATTGTTACGGTTCTCATCTTGGTCCAAGCAACCATTATCTCTTGCTTAAACTACTATAATAGTCTCCTAACTGGTCCTCCCATTCTACTTTTGAGCAAATCCTATACAATAAAAGCCTAATAGGCAAATTGTCCCCTCAGGCGGTCGTTGGACCGGGAGTTCGACTGGGAGACCGGGAGTTCGACTGGGAGACTGGGAGTTCGACTGCTCGCTATGACATGCGCTGACCAGCAGGGGGTGACGTGGAAAATGGCAGGCGTCAGCAATGTGGCACTGGCAGTGGGCAGCAGTGGAGGCACTGCTGGCCCTGATGGGCCCCGACAAGAGTGGGACTGCAGCAGAGTGGTGGAGCAGATGAGCGGGTGGAGCCAGGCCAAGGCTGGGTGCCAGGTAGGGCTGTAGGGCTGCAAAGCTGGGTGCGCAAGCTGGAGCTGTGAGGCTGGGGGTGCAAGCTGGGGCCTGATCTCCACAGGCCATCCCAAGGGAACACACCTGTGCACAAATTCGTGCACCGGGCCTCTAGTCTATATATATAAAAGGCTAATATGCAAAGTGTCCCCTTGGGAGTTTGATCACTTGCTATGACGTGTGCTGATCACCAGGGGGTGGCGTGGAACATGGCGGGTGACCAGCGGCAGTGGCAGGGCACTGAGGGAACGAGGGAAGGAGGAGGTGGGGGAATCACACAGTAGCAGAGCAGGTGGCGAGGGAAGGAGGAGGCGGGGAGGCGGGGAGGCAGGGAGGTGGGGAACCTGACTGGCCTTGATCACCAGCCAGGCCTAGGGACCCTACCTGTGCTCAAATTTCATGCACCGTGCCTCTAGTATATATATAATTATTAATTATAGGGTCTCTCATTCTCCACAAAGCCCCCAGGGTGAACTTTTAAGATTGTAATTTAGATCATGTCACTCGTCTGCTTGAAACCATCCAATAGCTTCCCATTGCACTTAACAAAAAATTCAAACCCGTTCCTATGCCTTACAAGGACTTTAGAGGATCTGGCCCCTGTGTGTTTTTTCATCCTCATCTTGTGCCACACTCCCTCTTGCTCACTATATTTCAGTCTCACTGTCTTTGCTGTTCTGTAAACAATTTAATAAGACTCTGCACCAACTCTTTTCTCTTCTTGGAATGTTGTTCCCCTAATTCTTTACCTGTGACAGGTTTCTTCTTGTCATTCAGATCTCAATTTAAGTGTAGCTTCCTCAGAAAGGCCTATATTGACATTGACCACCTTAAGCAGCCACCCTTCTTTGCCATTACTTACTAATACATCAGCATGTTTTATTTTCTTCATAGTATTTATCTCTATCAAATTATCTTATTATGTAAGTAAGTGACACCCCCCCAACTGGAATATAAGCACCATAAGAACAGAAACTTTTTCTGTCTCATTTGCCATTGTATCCTTTGTGCCTGGAACAGCATCTGTCATGTAGTAGACACAATAAATATGCATTGAATGAATGTTGAATAAATGAATTGGAAGCAGAGTGGTGAATGCAGTAACACAGGTAACAGGTAATGAGCCTTTAATTAAATTGGTGGCAGTGAGAAGCAAAATGGAGGGACAAAACATTATACCTTGTATGCATGCATATAAGCATAACCAATGGACACAGATACCAGGGGGTGAGGGTATGAGTGGGGGAGGGGTGGGCAATTGGGGGATAAGAACACATGTGTAATACCTTAATCAATAAAGAAAAAAATGGAGAAAATTATTAAAAAAAAACATTATACCAAACCCACCTAGATTTCATCTAAGGTTATTTAATACTGGAAACACTGAAACTCTTCCTAGGTCATTATTTCTGTTACAGAGTATTAAAACTGGGATCACAAATCAATTAAACATTAACTAATTATCCACCCATTAATCATAAAAGAAGAAATGAAGGACATATTGGTAGAACTTGCTATCTGGAAGTTACAGGAGTAGAAGGAAGAGAGAAATGGTGACTTCATAAGTTGTTATCATTAAAGCAGGAAGTTTGGGAGAATTGCTGGTGGGTGGGAGGGAGGATGACAGGTTTGGTTTGGAACATACTGATTTTTACTCATCCCCTGAGGTTTCATGCAGATACTTTCAATGTGGGTCTAGTATTTGGCAGAAATAATAGAGGGGATAGAGACTGAGGATATTTTAAAACATAAAGATGAGAGCTTAAAGTAATTGGATCCTTGAGGAGTACAAAACAAGGAAGGATAGAGTAAATCCTTACTTCAAGGGATTTGTTTATCATATCTCATAGCTCCCAGGAAGTACAAATAGAAAGTGTGCATTATAATAATCTCCTATTTCCCCACTCTTCCCCACAGTTCACCCCCTCTTTTGAACAATCCTGTGTATTATTTTCTAGGAAGGGGGTCCCAAACATGAGCTGTTAGGAGATATTGTTATTCTCCCTGACATCAGTTTCATCACATATGTTCCTCACTACTCACAGGGACTCAAAATAAAAAGTGGGGAATGCCTTGTAATGACTGAGATCTGTTGGGGAAAAGCCTGGTTGTAAAGTCACTACCACTATTTTGCCTTCCCAATAGAAATTCACATTTTGATTCTTTAAACCCCAGAAACAATTCACTCAGCAGCAACAGTTTCACCAAGGCACTTAAGGCATTTTATCAATCTGGCTAGTTATTGTCAGTTGAAGCACTGTTACAATTTTATTCACTGCCAATGTGTGTCTTAGCAAAATGAAAAAGCTCATCGGAGTTAGGATGAGGTCCTTAGACCTCTAGGCCCAGCTCCTCAGCTTAGAAGGAGCTGTTAGCAACAATCTCAGACTATTATTCTACCCTCTCCCTTTGCCAGTAAGCAAGGTCTCATCCTCCATGCTGGGCTTCATCCTGAACCTCTGATGGCAGCCAAGTGTCTATCAGACACTGATTGTTCTGCATCCCTTGGCAGATTAGCACCAGCCAGTGTCAGAGTTTGTGCAGAGAGTATATAATAGGGTCCATAATGAGGACATGACAATGAGGGTTTTGTTTCAATTGAAGAGCTTATTTGTCCTATGTCTGTGTCTAGACCCCACAAGGCAAACCTGGTGTGGTGGGGTAGGGGAGGGAGAAGGCTATACAATTGAGACTCAGAGGACAAGGTTCTCAGCTTCTGCAAAAACCAGCTGGACCTTGGGCTTTGGACTTGAGCATAGAGGGGTGAGTTTATGAGGTAAGAATGGGCTATTGTCTTCTGAATGATACAAGACAGTCTAAATTTAGATTATAGAAAAGGATTCTCTTCTATTGGAAAAAAAGAAGTAAGCTTTATTGAAGCAGTAACTTTCTGTGCTGTTCACTTTTGTATACTAATGGTCTAGAAGAGTACTAGGCACATAGTAGATGCACAATAAATATTTGCTGAATACTTAAAAGAATAAAAAAAGATTTTAATATGAATCCAAAATTTTAGAAATTTATTGATAAAATCACAGTCCAGTGGAAACTTTCCCCTAGCTTTCACTGGAAGAATTAAATTTCTTATTAGCAAACCGAACCCAGCAATACATTAAAAAGATCATACACCATGAATAAGTGGTATTAGTCCTGGGATGTCAGGTTGGTACAAAAATCTACAAATCAGTTAACATGATACACCAAACAAACAAAATGAAAGAAAAAATATGTATGATCATGTCCATATATGCAGAAAAAGCATTTAATAAATCCAGTACCCATTTATGATAAAAAAAAAACCCACACACTCAGCAAAGTGGGAATAGGTGGAACATACCTAAATATAATAAAGGCCATATATGACATACCCACAGCCAACATCATACTCAATGGGGAAAAACTATAAATTTTTCCTTTAAGATCAGGAACAAGACATGGATATCCAATTTCACCATTCTTATTCAACATAATACCAGAAGTACTAGCCATGGTAATCAGATGACAACAACACAAAAAAAAAAAAATAAAAGGCATCCAAATTGTAAAAGAAGAAGTAAAACTGTCATTATTTGCAAGTGACATGGTACTACATAGAGAGAACTGCAAAGATTCCACCAAAAAACTATTAGAACTGATAAATGGATTCTGTAAAGTAGCAGGATAAAAAAGAAATATCCAGAAATCAGTTGCATTTTTATACACCAATAATGAATGATCAGAAAGGGAACCTAAGAAATCAATCCCATTTACATTTGCCTGAGAAGATATATTAGAAAAAAAGATATATCAAAAGAATAACATACCTTGGAATAAATTTAACCAAGAATATAAAAGACCTGTACTTGGAAAATTGTAAGACGCTGAAGACAGAAATTGAAGAAGATACAAATCAGTGGAAACATATACCGTGTTCATGATTAGGAAGAATGAACATTATTGACATGTCCATATTACCCAAAGCAATCTATAGATTCAATGAAATTCCTATTAAAATTCAATGGTGTGTATTTCATAGAACTAGAATAATCCAAAAATTTATATGGAACCACAAAAGACCCCAAATAGCCACAGCAATCTTGAGAAAGAAGAACAAAGTTGGAGGTATAGTACAATCTGATATCAACTATACTACAAGGCTATAGTAATCAAAACAGCATGGTACTGGCATAAAAAATACACAAAGATCAATGTAAAGCACAGAGATCCCAGCAATAAACCCAGGCATATATGGTCAATTAATAGGAAGCAAAAATATACAACACAGTAAAGATGGTCTAATCAATAAATGTTATTGGGAAAATTGGACAGATACATCAAAAACAAACAAACCACAAACAAATGAAACTAGGCCACCTTCTTACACCATATACAAGAATAAAGTAAAAAGATTGAAGATTTAAATGGAAGACTCAAAGCCATAAAACTCTTAGAAGAAAACATAAGCAATAAAATGTCTGACATCTCCGTTAGCAATATTTTTTTCTAATATATCTTCTCAGGCAAGAGAAACAAAAGAAAAATAAACAAATGTACAATATATAAAACTAAAATGTGCTTGCACAGCAAAGGAAAACATCAACAAAATGAAAGGTCAACCCACAGAAAAGGAGAAGATATTCGCCAATGATACATCTCATAAGGGCTTAATATTCAAAATTTAAAAAGAACTCATACTATGCAACAACAAGAAAACGAACAATCAAATTAAAAAATGGGCAAAGCCCTGTCCTGCCGCAGTCTTTTTGCAGCTAGGATTCAGGAATCTGGAGAAGGGCTACACATAAATGAATAGAGACTAGACAAGATATATATACTTAGAAGACATTTTGGGGGAGCCAGATGAAGGCTCCACTCTCTAGTGAAGTGGGCTCTCCGAATCTTCGGACCATGGGTTTTTATTTGCGGGAAAACACTTTGGCCCTTTAGGAAAGCAGATATACATATCAAAGGTAAGGTTTGGTAAACAGGAAAAGATTATCAGGTTAGGGCAAATGCCTACAGCTGTTCAGCAGCAAGTAATAATATGCAGATTATCAGCCCTGCTGAAGGCACAAAGTTCATCAGCCTTCTGATGAACTTCTTGCATAATTATGACCTGCTGGAATTTTCCTCCAGCATATCCCCCTTCTTGATTTAATAAATTTAACAAGAATATATGCCATTTGCAGAGCTCGGGTCCTTTTAAGATTTTTAAATTCTATGAAAAAGATTGAGTTCTTTCATGTCCTTTTAAATTGCTGCCAGGCATCAAAGGAACTAGTTTGCAGTAAGCTCCTTTCTGGGCCAACAATTCTTTGAGTCCCCTTAGCAATCAATGTCCAACAGTTTTTTATGGGTTTCCATCTCAATTACTGTCCAACAGTTTTTTTTATGGGTTTCTTTCCCAATCACTGTCCCCTGTGACATGACAGCAATGATATTCCAGTTCTGGATGGGAGACAAATGGTGAGCAATGGCAATGCAGGTCTGACCTTCTTTGGCTTTGTCCAGGGCAACCTGCAGCCATGCACAGCTAATGACTGCTAGCATAGCAAGGCTTCTTTACCATCCCCTATCTCTGGACTGTTTCTCCTCTGTCTCATCAGCATGTTGCTTGGGGCCACTGCCATCTGGGTCTGGAGTAGTCTGGTCAGTTCCTCTCTCGGATCCATTATTGCAGGAATCCACACGGGCTTGGAGGAGTTTTCTGGAAATATACAAGCATATTCTTGACCAAAGGTTAATAAAGGGATCTTTCTATAAACTAGACTCAGGATCTTTTCATTTTTCCAAACCATTTTCCTTTGGCTTATTGTGACACCAGTGTAATTTCATGGGTGTCTTGCCAGCAGCATTACAAGTGAAAAAATTTTAAAGTGAAAAAATTAAAATAATTAAGACTTGATGTAGTTTACTTACAAGAGATTACTCCACTATCCCCCCTTTTTTTTGTTTTAAATAATATCAAGAGGCTTTTGGAAACCCTGCAATGCAGTCTTGATAGCTTTTAATTCAATTCTTGGTACAGAAATATGACTGGTCTGAATTCATTGTATGATAAGCAGCTTTTATTATGAGATGAACTATCAGTAAAAATTAGTTAATGCTCCAGGAATAGGTTCCTGCCAAGTATAACTAAGTAGCATTACAAGTGAAAAAATTTTAAAGTGAAAAAATTAAAATAATTAAGACTTGATGTAGTTTACTTACAAGAGATTACTCCACTATCCCCCCTTTTTGTTTTAAATAATAATATCAAGAGGCTTTTGGAAACCCTGCAATGCAGTCTTGATAGCTTTTAATTCAATTCTTGGTACAGAAATATGACTGGTCTGAATTCATTGTATGATAAGCAGCTTTTATTATGAGATGAACTATCAGTAAAAATTAGTTAATGCTCCAGGATCCAGGAACAGTTTCCTGCCCAGTACAACTAAGTTCTCTTGAATACTCACTTATTTCAATTTGCCAGTTTAAATTAGTCTGAAATAAGGCTTATTTTCTAACTTAATTTGTCCTTGGGTGTGGAGAGTAAATGACACCAATTGAATTTCTGCTATCAGTCTTTGAGAATATTTACATAAGCTTTGTTCAGGGAGGCAAAATACAAGTTACTTGTTTTTTTTTAGGCATAACATATTAACTTTTAATTACAGCTTTCTAGGTATTTGAAGGGCATTTACCTTAATTTCCTCCCAGAGTAATTTCTAGGGCACATTTAGGGAGCTTCTTTTAAAAACCTTTTTCTTTTAAACCAAGCAACTCACTTGGTTGCACTTCAGATGCTGGCTAATGCTACCATTCTTACATTTTAAGTGACTCTCTTTTTATTTATGATGACATATTAATGGTTAGATTTAATGCTTGAATAATAACCTTCACTTTATCCTGTAAATAGTAGTGGAAGAGATTTCAAAATTTCTCCTTTTATTAAGCTTAAAATTTACTTTTAAACAGCATTCTTTTTTGGCTACTGCTCATTTGCATACACAGAGGGGTTATGGGAATTTTTACCTTGGCCTTTGTTAAAGCCAATTGCTTATAAGAATATTGGATTCTCATATAACTAAATTTATATGAGACCTTGATTATATTTTTAAAAAGCTAATTTATTAAGTAATTAAAGTAGGCATCTTTATTGAAAAAGCAAACTAAGCAAACTTATACATTTGACCTATGAGGTACAGATGCTGTCCCATCCCCATAAGCCTATTTGAAAAGCAGGCTGCCTGAGGGCTTTTGTTTCTTAAAATTCCGTTGCTTTTGTTTTTTAAAATTCCACTGCTGAAGAAACATTCAGCAACTTTGCCTTGCCCTCCCTTAGACGTTAAAACCTTTATAGCATTTAACATTTATGTATATAAATAAAATATAGTTATTAATTTTTATTTGATAAAGCTTTCCACACGATTTCAAGTATATTATATTGCCTATTTCAAAATTATTTCTTTTAAGAAGTGAGAATAAATCCTTGAATCATTCCAGGGCCCTTGGATTGTTCCAAAGTCATCTCTCAGTTAAAGTCTTGAAATTTAACTTTAACTTGAAAAGATATTATATATGTTTTGTAATTATTTTAAAAGATATCAATCAAATTTAAACTGGTTTTTATATTAAAAATGTGGTTCAGACCACAGAATTAATTCTTTTCTTAAATCAGACCTTGGTTGAAATTTTATCATATGTAGTACATATAATGACTACAATATATTTTAAAATACTAATTTCTCCAGAGAAAATACAAGAATTATTTTCTCAAAAATAAATTTCTAGACTTTATGCATTTTGTTACCACAACCATATGATTTCTCCTAACTTAATTTGAACTTTAATCTCTTAGAAGCCTCAAATTTTAGGTGGCAAGTTAAATACTTAGCATTTCTCAGATTAGCAATAACTTCACATTTTAAAGAATATATTTCAAATAAAATTCAAATTAAATAAGACATATTTAATTAATAGATTCAAATCTATCCTCTAGATTTTTCATATGAGGCAAACTCAGGTTAACATTTCTGTATTTTGTCATTTCAAAATACCTAGATACTTAATAAGTTTTTTATTGTTTAATTCAGTAAATTCCAAAGTTTTAAGTTGCCAACAACTTTGGAAGCAAGCCTGTAGCTATTTGAATGTAAAATCACCACATTCTTTCCTTAGAGGTTGCTGCTGCGGGAAAATACAAGAATTATTTTCTCAAAAATAAATTTCTAGACTTTATGCATTTTGTTACCACAACCATATGATTTCTCCTAACTTAATTTGAACTTTAATCTCTTAGAAGCCTCAAATTTTAGGTGGCAAGTTAAATACTTAGCATTTCTCAGATTAGCAATAACTTCACATTTTAAAGAATATATTTCAAATAAAATTCAAATTAAATTAATAGATTCAAATCTATCCTCTAGATTTTTCATATGAGGCAAACTCAGATTGATATTTCAGTATTTTGTCATTTTAAAATACCTAGATATTTAATGATTTTTATTATTGAATTCATCAATGTCCTAAAGTTTTAAGTTACCAAAGACTTTGGAAAACTATGTTTAGGCCTATGAGGCTGGCGAAAAGGCAGCGGGAGGAGGGAGCAGGCCTCCAGGCTGCTTGAATTTAAAACTGCCACATTCTTCCTTAGGGATAACATCTAAGGTTGCTGCTGGGGAGGAAAACCGGTGCCAGCAGCCAGGGGAAGGAAGGCCTATTGCACGAATCTTCGTGCAATGGGCCACTAGTATACCTATAATTATAACTTAAAAGCTTCACTACAAATCCTTCATCTTAGTTCTATCTATTTATCCATGTTTTAATAATTTTTAGATTTTAAAGCCAATTATTATTATCTAAGGCATTTTCTTTGGCAAATTCTGTAACAGAGATAACTTACTGACTTTCAATGGCCTTAAGGTTAACTTTGGAATACGGTCCTTTATTATTCAAAAACTGCCCTTTATTATGGAAACACGAATCTTGTTGCTTAGAACCAGCCTGTATTTTTTCCTTGGTTCATTTTTGCCATCTTTTTGAGAAAAGTAGTTTTGGGTTTATTCTATAACATCCTCAAAGAGATTGAGCTTAGCCCAAGACCTATCCAAAATCGGACAGAGTGCTCTTTTGTCTTAAGCTAGCTTTCTCTCTTTATGAGTACAGAAATCCCAGATGCATTCCTAAATTCTGCTAAATTTTATCTCTACCTCCCTTTGTCTCAAGTGTCTCCCCACCCCCACATCCTGCTTGCTTTGGGGAAATTCAGTAACTGGTCTGGCCGCCCAGGTGGTTTCTTTTCCCAATTAAACTAAAGGCATGCTTAATTAACTAACAATAAACACATTAAACTAAACAAACATGACAGAACAACAAACATATAGACAAGACTTAATAAATCACTGTTCTTTTCCTGGAAATTTCTCTCCATAGTATTGACTACCCTTTTAAAATTATTTTAGCTAAACTCTGCCTGCCCCAAGGCATCATATGGTAATTTTCAGACAAAGCATCAGAGAGTTCCCCTGCTAGAGTGTTAACAGCTCCACCCTTTCTAGCTGCCAAGTCTCTCCACACTAGAGGCAGAGGATATGGTGACTTTTTAGTAATTACAGACTTTTGATTCCCAATACAAATTAGGCATTTTGCAATTTGAACAAGACCCCACATAATTAAAATGACAATGGCACTCTTTTTCTCTTGAGCCTGATTTAAAATAGTACCTTTTGACATTTCAATTTCTTTATAAATTTGCCTTTTAACCGAATTCTTCCCCATTATGGCCTGGCTTGAAAAGGACATCCTCACCCTCTTTGGATTGCAACTTCCAAAGCTGGTACAAGCTTTACACACAGTGAATCTCACCACCAAATTTTCGGTGACCCCCACCTTTACCGGTGATCCCCAACTTTACCAGTAGTCCTCTTCTTTTGCTTAGGCCAGTGGTTCTCAACCTTGGCTGCACATTAGAATCACCTGGGAATCTTTTTAAAATCCTGATTTCTGGGCCTCATTTTCTGGAAATTCTGTTTCTTTGTTATGGGGTGGGGCCACAACATTAGTAACAAAGAAACAGAATTTCCGGAGGATGAGGCCCAGAAATCAGGATTTTAGAAAGATTCTCAGGTGATTCTAATGTGCAGCCAAGGTTGAGAACCACTGGCTTTGGCGAATAATCTTCTCCAGATGTCCCTCGTTGAGGCATCATAAATACTGCAGTCTTTTCACAGCTTAGGTTCAGGAATCTGGAGAAGGGCTACACATAAATGAATAGAGACTAGACAAAAAATATATACTTAGAAGACATTTTGGGGGAGCCAGATGAAGGCTCCACTCTCTAGTGAAGTGGGCTCTCCGAATTTCCGGACCCATGGCTTTTTATTTGCGGGAAAACACTTTGGCACTTTAGGAAAGCAGATATACATATCAAAGGTAAGGTTTGGTAAACAGGAAAAGATTATCAGGTTAGGGCAAATGCCTACAGCTGTTCAGCAGCAGGTAATAATATGCAGATTGTCAGCCCTGCTGAAGCCCCAAGGTCCATCAGCCTTCTGATGAACTTCTTGCATAATTATATCCTGCTGGAATTTTCCTCCAGCACTGTCCGATGTGGCTCAGTTGGTTGAGGGATGATCCATGCATTGCAAGGTCAATTGCCAGTCAGGGCACAAACCCAGGTTGTAGATTTAATCCCTGGTCAAGTTGCATATGAGAGGCAACCGAACTGTTGGATGATTCTCTCTCACATTGATGTTTATCTCTCTCTCCCTTTCTCTCTCTCTCTCTCTCTCTCTCTCAAATTAATAAAAGCATATTTTTAAAAGTGGATAGAGAATCTGAATAGATGGCCAATAGACATATGAAAAGATGCTCAATGTCGCTAATCATCAGAGAAATGCAAATTAATATCACAATGACATGTCAGCTCACACCTGTCAGAATGGCTATCATCAATAAATTCACAAAGAACAAGTGTTGGCAAGGATGTAAAGAAAAGGGAACCCTCATGTACTGTTAGTGAGAATGCAGACTGTTGCAGCCATTATGGAAAACAATATGGAGGTTTCTCCAAAAATTAGAAATGGAATTGCCTTATGATCCAGTGATTCCACTTTTGGGTATTTAACTAAAAAAGACAAAAACACTGTTTGAAAATAATATATTGCACCTATGTTCATTGCAGTATTATGTACAATAGCCATGATATGGAAGCAACCCAAATGACATCAATAAGATGAGTGGATAAAATAAGCTGTGGTACCTACTGCCCCCAAAGTCCTAATTATGTATAATGGAATAATAGTAGAGCATAAAAAGGAATGAAATCTTACCATTTTCAACAAGGTGTATAGCCCTAGAGAAGACTATGTTCAGTGAAATAAGTCAGAGGAAGTAGAATACCATATGATTTCACTTATACATAGAATGTAAAGAACAAAATAAACAAACACATTTGAAACAGACTCATGGACACAGAGAGCAGACTGGTGGTTGCCAGAGAAGAGGGAGATTGGGGGACTGGTGAAAGAGGTGAAAGGATTAAGAAGTAAAAATTGGTAGTTACAAAATAGTAACAGTGATGTAAAGTATAGCATAGGGGATATAGTCAAGAATATTGTGATTGTTATGCCCAGATTTCAGGATCCCCAAAAGACCACCAGGGAGCCAGCCGAGTCCGATGCAAAAGCAAAAGAGTTATTCGAGCAGCTAGCTCGAGCTCCCCATCCACCACACTCGCCGACGCAGCGGCAGGAGGCAGAGAGAGAGAGCGAGCTCTGTGGGGAGAGGGGTTTTATAGGGGGGTTGGAGTAAGGGGAGGAGAGAGGACTGTGGGCCCTGCCGATTGGCCAGGCGCAAGTAGGTGTCTTGTTACACAGGATGTGGTTGTGTCTATGGTGTGCACTTCCCTTGATTATCATTGGTTAGTTTAAATAAATCCTAGGTGTGGCTAGCAGAGGCTTGGGCTTCCGGGAAGAAGCTCCTTGCTAAGCACATGGCTAATGGCTGCTGCCCAAAAATGGAGGATCCGGGGCAAGATGGAGGGCATAACCCTTGCCCTTTCAGTGATATGCTTTTGGAAGAAAGATGGTGACCGGATAGGCGACCTGTCCTGCACCTTGTCCCAGGGCAGATAGAAGGAGCAACTAAATTGAATAACATCCACCTGGAATTGGAAAATTGGACACAGTTGGTGAAACAATTCACAGCCAGGAAGGGCAGAGGATGCTGGAGAACAGTAGGATGGAGGATCTGGGCTGGAGAGAGAAGTCAGAAGGAGGCTGCACTGCACAAGTCCACATCCCTTGGGGACAGGTGTAACATCCAACTGTGGAAAGGAAGTCCACAGGGCTGCTAGCAGGTAGGCAACCTAGATATAAGTCCACAGCCACAAGAGGCTGCACTCAAAAAGGTGGCCAGAAGAGCTGTCCCAGCAGCATGGTGCCTGGGGAGAAGGGGGAACAACTTGTAGACATGTAGTTGTTTTGTCTCTTAATTTCCTTTGCTTTAATTCACTAAAACCAGTTCATAGGACTTTTCAATTACAAACACTAACCGGAGGCTGTGGTGCAAGTAAAGGTGCAGATTTGTGGAGTCTGGGTAGAGGCTGTGGAGGAGAGCAGGACAGGGAGAGGTGACTGGAAATCTGGTACTGAGATATTCCTGACCCTCCAAACCTAAGCAGCCATTTATCTCCTGAAATGCCAGCCCCTCCCAGCAGCCTAAAGGCAGATAATACAGCCACACCCAGCCTACACTGTAAGCTTTTCAAAGGAAACAAAGACTATGAATAGCCCCAAAGAGCCCTCAGGGACTGGGTTGAAGAGGAGTCTTTAAGTCCTGGAAAGCAATACAGCACCACCCCTACCTAAAGCCCTCTCAGAAACAGAAACTTGAGTGACTAAGATTGACAGGAGGCAGACAGGTGAAGCCGACATATTGGTCCCACCTGATTGCAGCCAAGGCTGTGTAGGAGCGTTGGATCACTTGAAACTTCAACACAGTGCTGACTACCTAACAGGGAACTGAGAAGTGGCAGACAGAACAGAAAAGTGGGATCATAAACCAGCCCGCATGGGGCATTAAAACTCGGCTGAAGCCAACAACACTTCACTTTTTAATTTATCTTTTATTTAAGTTTTTTTCTTTATATTTTGTTTTTTTTTAATCTTTTATTTTTTGTATTATTTTTCTCATTCTATTTTTATTGTTATTGTTATTTTATTTTTTCCACCCTTTTCTTCCTCCCTTCTTCCTTTATCATCCTGTTTTCTCTTCTTCTGTCCCCACTTTAGTTTTTCTCTTTCCTTTACTCTTACCCTTTGTAAAAAAATTGAGCTTCTTTATCTGCTTTAGTAATGTGTTATTATTATTGTAGTCTTGTTGGCTTACTCATATATCTAATTTCCTCTCCTCTGCTCCAAGTCCATGCACCTGTCTATTTTCTCTTTCTTCACTAGTTAATTTTTCCTGTTTTTGTTTTTCCACTCCTCTGTTGCTCTCATCTTCTCCTAATTGTTTAATTAGTTTCACTCACTAAACTCAAGCCTATCTGGTTTCTCCTCTATTCTCCTTTTCCAAATATAAATGAATAAATGAATAGATAAAGTTAAAAAAATATTTTTTGTTTTAACTATTTATTTTTTTATTTTTATTTTCTTCTTATCCACTCATTTTCTTTATACCTCCTCTATACTGAACCATGGTCCTTCCCCTATTCATTCTATTCCTTAACCTTACTTTCTGTATATAAGCTCTGCCTCTACAGATTCTGCCCCCACCCTTTTTTTCTGGGTGTTTGTTGTTTTCATTTTTTTGGTTTATATGTTTGTTTTGTGGTCTTTCCTCCCCATATATTTTTATTCTTTTTTATTCTTTTTCTTTTCTCTCCTACTTTTTTTTTCTTTTCTCAATATCATTTTTGTTCTCTTTTCGCTCTCCTAATTCTCTTTTCTCTGGTAGTCACTCTTGTAGGGGTTATGAGTGTGGTGAGTACTTTTGTTTTCTTCTGTTTGTGTTGTGTCTGGTTGAGTTGTATTTTGTGCTGTTCAGTCAACATGGTAGAGAGCAAGCCACATAACCAGACACCCTGAGAAGAGACTCCATCCATGAACAGAAAATAATGCTCTAGACTCAAATACAACAAGAGAACCCAAATAAACAAAGAAGGGGACATCCCTAGAATACCCAGACCAGAAGACTGGGTCCCATAAAACATCTACTATAGCCCTGACGGGTTTGGCTCAGTGGATAGAGCGTCGGCCTGCGGACTGAAGGGTCCCGGGTTCGATTCCGGTCAAGGGCATGTACCTTGGTTGCGGGCACATTCCCAGTAGGGGGTGTGCAGGAGGCAGCTGATCGATGTTTCTCTCTCATCAGTGTTTCTAACTCTCTATCCCTCTCCCTTCCTCTCTGTAAAAAAAAACCAATAAAATATATTAAAAACAAACAAACAAACAAAACAAAAACAAAAAACATCTACTATACATGAAAAATTCAAAAAATCTGGGTGGCATAGCAGTTTGATCTAATACATAGCAACAAACACAAGGAACAGGAAAATGAGGAGACAAAGAAACAACCTCCATACAAAAGAAAATAAGAAATAACCAGAAAAGGAAATAAATGAAATGGAATCAAGCAATGAGTCACAGAAAGAATTCGGAGCACTGGTTATAAGGATGCTGAAAAGGATGGAAGACAATTTCAACAACATGTGTAAGAATCAAGAGGAAATGAAGAAGAATCAAAGGAAATGAAGAATGACAGCTGCAATAAAGAACACAATGGAAAGTTCCAACAGTAGACTAGAAGAAACTGAGGACCGCATCAGTGAGTTAGAAGAAAAGGTAGAAAAACCACCAAAGCAGAGCAGCAACTGCAAAAACAAACAAACAAACAAACAAACAAAAAACTTAAAAAGCAGGAGGAGAACCTAAGGGAGCTTTGGAACAAAATGAAATGAAACAAAATCCACATAATAAGGGTGCTAGAAGGAGAGGAAGCGGAGCAAGGAATAGAAAAACTGTTTGAACAAATAATGACAGAAAACTTCTCTGATTTTGGGGAGAAGAAAGTCACACAAGTCCAAGAAGCACACAGCATCCCAAAGAAGAGGAACCCCAAAAGACAGACACAAAGACACATCATAATTAAATTGGCAAACGTCAATGGTAAAGGCTGCCAGAGAGAGACAGAAAGTTACCAACAAGGGATCTCGCATTAGACTATCAACTGATTTCTCAACAAAAGCACATCAGGCCAGAAGGTAATGGAATGAAATATACAAAGTGATAGAAAGCCAGGGACTGAATCCAAGAATACTATATCCAGCAAAATTGAAGATTAAATCAGGAACTTCAAAGACAAAAAAAAGGCTAATGGAGCTTATTACCATCATCCAGCAATGCAAGAAATTCTAAAGGGACTGCTGTAAAAGAACAAATAGAAAAGGAAGAAGGAACACAGGCATTAAGAATAAAAATGGCAACAAACAATACCTATCTATAATAATCTATAATAATAAAAGCATAATATGCTAATTAGACCAGACAGCCGAGGGCAGGTAGCCACGGTGGCCAGCAGTGGAAGGGTGATGGGGGAAGGGCCTTCCCCTGATTGGCCCCATCACCTCCTGCAGAGGGAGGCCAGAGGCAACAGCAGCAGCGGGGTGAAGGGGGCGGCATCTTCCCTTGATCAGCCCGGTTGCCTCCTGCAGAGGGAGGACAGACTGGGGCTTAGGCCAGCTCTCTGTGGGGAGCAGGACTAAGCCATCAGTAGGACATTCCCTGAGGGCTCCTGGACTGTGATAGGGGGCAGGCTGAGCTAAGGGATCCCCACTCCAGTGCACAAATTTTTATGCATGGGGCCTCTAGTCTATATATATAAAAGGCTAAAATGCTTAGTGTTCATCCAGATAATGATATCACATAGAAACGTCCGGCTTCCTCTCCCTATCAACAAGCCTCCTTGCAGCTTCTTCAGCCCAGGAACATGACTTACTTTGGAGCCAGGTTCAAACATTTTACACTTTGAACAAATGTCTGTGAAACATTTTCCCATGCCTCATCTCATTTGATTCTCACAGAAGTCCTAGAGTAGGTAGACAGGAGATTCAGTGGAATCCTATTTTCTTTTCATTAGCCAGAAAATGGAGATTTAGAAAGTTTAGAAACTTGACCTGACAAAAGAAGTAAGAAATGGTGGAATTTGAAAATGACTTCAGGTTTTCTCACTGCACAGAATATAGTGAAACACTGCTGCAGTTAAATATTTTACCCTTTGTTCTCCCTGCATGATCTATAATAATAATCTGCTTTGTGTTGATATTTACTACTGTGTTGCTGACAATTACCAGAAAGAGAAGCTGGAGTGCTCCACTGGGCTGGATAAAGTTTAGCTAAATCAGAAAGCAGGTCTAATTAAGCAAGATATTTATATATATATCTCCTATCTAATAATATACAAACATGGTAATTGACCATACCTTCGCTATGCCTCCCATTGGCTAATCAGTGTGATATGCAAATTAACAGCCAACAAAGATGGTGGCTAATTTGCTAATAGACAAACATGGTAATTGACCGTACCTTCGCTACGCCTCCCATAGATGGCGTCTAATTTGCATACTGCAGGCAGGGCAGGACAGCACCATCCCACCTGCCCTGCTGCCATCTGGGCCTGCTATCTGCAACCCGGGGCAGCGGGCGTCCGTGAGCGACCCGACCCAGGGAGGTTGGGCGGGGAAGCAGCGATCGGCTGGCCAGCCCAGGTGTCCAGTGTGTGACCCGCCCAGGGCATCCTATGTGTGACCTGACCCGGGGCACTGCCCCAACCCCCGGATCGACCCTGCAGTATGCGCGACCCGGGGAGGCAGGGCAGGCACCGAGGGATCGGGCCTGCCATCTGCCACCCAGGGAGCAGGCCTAAGCCAGCAGGTGGTTATCTCCCGAGGGATCCCAGACTATGAGAGGGCACAAGTGGGGCTGAGGGACACCCCCCTCCCTCCCCTGCCAGTGCACAAATTTTTGTGCACCGGGCCTCTAGTACTATATATATATATGGCTAAGTTGACTTGTGCATGCATAATACATATAAAGCTCTTGCTGGTGCAAATTGCACCCATGTGTGTCTATCTGTCACTGTCGTTCATGAATTTGATTGACACTTTTATTATAGAGAAAGGGCAAATAGCAATAGTAAAATATTCTTCTAATTAAATTTCCTTTCAATGTCCACGAATTCATGCACTGGGCCACTAGTCAATAATAACCTTAAATGTAAATGGATTAAATGTTCCAATCAAAAGACATAAGGTAGCTGAATGGATAATAAAACATGACCCCTATATTTGCTGTCTACAAGAGACCCACCTCAGAACAAAGGATTCACAGATATTGATAGTGAAGGGATGGGAAAAAATCTTCAGTCAAATGGAAATTAAAATAAAACTGGGGTAGCAATATTTATATCTGATAAAATAGACCTCAAGTGAAGGCCAAAACAAGAGATAAAGAGGGCCACTTCATGATACTAAAGGGAGCAATTCAATAAGAGGATATAACTCTGGTAAACATATATTCACCCAATACAGGAGCACCAGCAATACAATCATAGTAGGGAACTTTAATACCCCATTGAAAACTACTGGATAAATCCTCTAAAAAATCAGCAAAGAAACAGCAATCTTAAATGACTCACTAGATCAGATGGAATTAATTGACATCTTCAGAAAATTTCACCCCCAAACTACAGAATATACATTCTTCTCAAGTGCACATTGGACATTTTCAATGATAAGCCACATATTGGTACACAGGCAAGCCTCTTCAAATTTAAGAAGACAGAAATCATATTAAGCATCTTCTCAGTTCACAATGGCATAACATTAGAAATCAACTACAATAAAAACAATGAAAAAAATCAAACACTTGGAGGCTGAATAGCATGTTACTAAACAATGATTGGATTACCAAGGAGATCAAAGAAGAAATAAAAAGCATCCTGGAAACAAATGACAATGAAAACACAACAATCCAAAATCTATGGGACACAGTGAAAGGAGTTCTGACAGGGAAGTTCATAACACTACAGGCCTACCTCAAAAAACAAGGCAAAAATGGTAATAAATTATCTATCCCTACAACTCATAGAATTAGAAAGAGAGTAACAAGAAAAGCCCAGAGTGAGCAGAAGGAAGGAAATAATAAAAATCACAGTGGAAAGAAATGACATAGAGACCAAAAAAATAATACAAAAGATCAATAAAAACAAGAGCTGGTTATTTGAAAGGATAAACAAGATTGATGAACCTCTAGCCAGGCTCACCAAGGAGGAAAGAGAGAGGACCCAAATAAAATCAGAAATGAAAGAGGTGAAGCAACAGTCGGCACCACAGACATAAAAGATTGTAAAAAAATATTATGAACAACTCTACTCCAACAAATAACCTAGATGAAATGGACATCTTCTTAGAAATATACAAGCTTCCAAAACTCAATCAGGAAGAATAAAAAAAAAAACAGAATAGTCTGATAACTACTGATGACACTGAAGCAGTAATTTAAAAACTTCCAGCAAACAAAAGCCTTAGGCCAGATGGCTCCACAGGGGATTTTTATCACACATTCAAAGAAGAACTAAAATCTATTCTCCTCAGACTATTGCAAAAATGTATGAGGAAGGCACATTTCCAAGCTCTTTCTATGAAGCCAGCATTACCCTAATTCCAAAACCAGATAAAGACTCCACAAAGAAAGAGAACTAAAGGCCAATATCTCTGATGAACACAGATGCTAAAATCTTCAAAAAATATTAGCAAATCAGATCCAGCATTGCATTGGAAAGCTCATACTCCATGACCAAGTGGGATTTATTCCGGGGATGCAAGGCTGGTAAAATACCCACAAATCAATAAACATAATACATCAAATAAAGAAATTGACAGACAAAAGTCACATAATCATATCAATTCATGTAGAAAAAGCTTTTGACAAATTCCAACACCTTTTCTTGATAAAAACTCTCAGCAAAGTGGGAATAGAGGGATCATACCTCAACATAATAAAAGCCTCATATGACAAACCTACATACACAATGGGTAAAACCTAAAATGGGTAAAACCTAAAACCATTTCTACTAAGAACGGGAACAAGACAGGGATGCCCACTTTCACCACTCTTGTTCAATAGTACTGGAAGTGCTAGCCATATCAATCAGACAAGAAGAAGAAATAAAAGGCATCCAAATTGGAAAGGAGGAAGTAAACCTATCATTATTCGAAGACAATATGATATTGTACATAGAAAACGCTGAAGACTCCGTCAAAAAACTACTAGATTTAATAAATGAATTCAGCAGTGTAGCAGGATATAAAATTAACATGCAGAAATTAATGGCATTTTATAGATCAATAATGAACTCACAGAAATAGAAAATAAAAAAACCCACATTTACCATTGCAACAAAAAAATTAAGATACCTAGGAATATACTTAACTATGGAGGTAAAAGACCTGTACTCAGAAAACCACATGCCATTGAAAAACAAATAGAGGAAGACCTAAACAAATGGAAGAATATACCGTGCTCTTGGATTGGTAGAATCAACACCATTAAAATGTCCATATTACCCAAAGCAATGTATATATGCAATGCAATCCCCATTAAAATATCAAAGGCATGTTTCACAAACATAGGACAAACTCTCCAAAAATTCATATGGAATTAAAAAAGACCCTGAAGAGCCGCAGCAATCCTGAAAAAGAAGAACAAAATAGGAGGGAACGCAATACCAGATATCAATTTATATTACAAAGCCACTGTTATCAAAACTGCCTGTTACTGCACAAGTACAGACATATAGACCAATGGAACAGGACAGAGACCCCGGAAATCGACTCAAGCCATTATGCTCAATTAATATTTGACAAAGGAAGCAAGAGCAGACAATGGGGTCACGATAGTCTCTTCATAAATGGTATTGGGAAAATTGGACAGATACATGCAAAAAAAATGAAACTAGACCACCCACTTATACCATACACAAAAATAAGCTCAAAATGGAAAAAGGACTTAAATGTAAGATGGGAAACCATAAAAATCTTAGAAAAATCCATAGGTAGCTAAATATCAGACGTATGTTGTAGCATTATCTTTACCAATACAGCTCCTTGTACAATGAAAACTAAGGAGAAAATAAAGGAATTAACTACATCAAAATCAAAAGCTTCTGCACAACTAAAGAAACTGTCAACAAAACAACAAGAAAGCCCACTGCATGGGAGAACATATTTGCCAATGTCATATCTGATAAAGTTCTAATCTCGAAATGTATAGGGAACTCATGCAACTTAACAAAAGGAAGATAATTCAATCAAAAAATGGCCAAAGGACCTGAATAGACACTTTTCGACAGAGTACATACAGAAGGCCAAAAGACATATGAAAACATGCTCACAGTCACTAATCATCTGACAGATACAAATTAAAATGACGATAAGGTACCATCTCACACCTGTCAGAATGGCTGTCATCAACAAATCAACAAACAACAAGTGCTGGTGAGGATGTGGAGAAAAAGGAACCCTAGTACTCTGTTGGTGGGAATGCAGACTGGTGCAGCCACTGTGGAAGACAGTATGGAGTTTCATCAAAAAATTAAAAATGGAACTCCCATTTGACTCAGTAATCCCACTTCTAGGAATATATCCCAAGAAATCAGAAACACCAATTAGAAAGGATATAGGCACCCCCGTGTTCACAGCAGCACAATTTACAATAGCTACGATTTGGAAACAATCTAAGTGCCCATCAGCAGATGAATAGATTAAAAAGCTCTGATACATCTACATAATGGAATATTCTGGTGCTGTAAAAATGAAGGACTTTTACTGTTTGCAACATCATGGATGGAACTGGAAAGCATTATGCTAAGCAAAATAAGCCAGTCAGGGAAAGATAAATATCACATGATCTCACTCATTTGTGGAATATAATGAACAACATAAAGTGATGAACAAAAATAGACCCAAAGACATAGAAACATCGAACAGACCCTCCAACCTCAGAGGGAGGCATTGGAAGGGGGGTGTAAGTGATCAACCAAAGGACTGGTATGTATGCAAATCAGCATAACTAATGGACACAGACAGTAGGAGGGTGAGGGCATGAGCTGGGGGGTAGGAACGGCTGGGGAGAGGTCAATGAGGGAAAAAGTAGACATGTAATACTTTAAACAAAGAATTTTTTAAAAAGAATAAATAAAAAAGAATATTATAACTATGTATGGTGTCAGGTGTGTAGTGGAAATATATGGAGACACTTCGTAAAGTATATGAGTATCTAATTACTATGCTGTACACTTTAAGCCAATAATAAATAATATTGAAAGTAAACTGTAACTGAAAAATAAAAGCACAAAAAATAATTTAATTTGTGTACCATTCCAGGCAATAAGCCAAATCCCATTGAGATTGCTTTTTTAAAAATTGGTCTTATGCCCATTTCCTATTTTCTGTTTTTCTCTAGACATGGTCTTCCATTGTGAGCATTTTTCAATTTTTTTCTCCTGAACTAATAATTTTCATAAGCTATCATTTTTCCTCCTGTATCTCTGAGTTGTCCCATTCTCAGCCTTAGATGTCTATTTTTATGCTGATCTCTGCTTATTTTGACATCAGTGGGTGTAGTACTTACAGAAAATGTGTTTGTTCATTGTGTGTGTGTGTGTGTGTGTGTGTGTGTGTGTGTGTGTGCATTTTAACTGCTTGTAAAAAGTGAAGAAATTAAGAAATCAATGGAGAGTGATGATTTACCTGGAAAATGAAATGATTACGCACTTCTCAACCTATCACTAGAGCTATTATGTGTACTAGACAGGAAACCATGTCTCATTGAGACTAAGCCCCAGATTGGCCTAAGGTGGAGCTCTCAGTTCAAGGCAGTGGCTGGCCTTCCAAAAACATAGAGATGGTGGACCCACTAACTCTTAGCAGCTCCAAGGTCATTGTAAAATAAGAATATGGAAGCTCAGAAGACAAGCAGGTCCATGGCAATAAACAATGCTTTCACTTGCCTGTGTGGAGGACATTGGGGGCAGTAGGTACCACACCCATTTCCCTGGCCCATGCTGAGCCAGTCTCTTCTTGCTGCCTAGTTTAGAAAGTAGCGTCATGACCTCCCAGCCTTCCTCCCAGCTTCTCCCACCATCTCCATAAATTGCTGAGGAAGGGATATTAGCATTAACTTAGATCTCTTAATGGTGAATGGGCAATAACTGAAGGAGAAGGCAAGTGTTAGAGATCATGAACAATTTATATATAGGTCAGCAGCACGGGAGAATGAGTTATTTAAGTCAACAAAACACTGGAATGTGAACCAGAGGTTTCCCCTAAAATGTTTAAGCTGTGTAGCCTAAACATAACTGATTTATCTTTGTTTTATATTATAGATAATACTGAGTACTAATGGTCAAGTTTCTCTTTTTTGTCCCTTTACCTTGTGGTATTAATAATGGCAGCTAACATTTATTGTTTATTATGTGCCAGACACTGTCTTAATTCTCTTAAGCATTTTATCTCATAATTTCATTTAATCCTTACTATGATTCCCATGAAGCATCATGGGATGATAAAGCTGAGGCTTAGAGTGGCAAATAGGTTTTCCTGGGTAATACAGTTACCAAGTGATAGAGTTAGGATATGAAGCAGTCTCTAACCACAGAGCCAAAGCTGTTAACCAATACACTATAATAGGTATGTTCCTTCCTTTAACTCTTTTACATAAATTAACAATTTTATAAAGCCTTAATGGAAGTGGATGATTTTGTAAAAGTTTTGGCTCCTTTCATAGAAAATGGGACTTAATAAGAACTGTCACTTTTATATATGTCAGAAAAGTTCGAAAGATAAATATATTGTGTTATATTTTATACTTTTATTAAATAACAAACTATATTATATATGTTATTAAGCTATGAGTAGATATTTGTGGCTTTTACTGTAGAAATATTGATAGATGTAAAGTATAGGTAGCTCATACACACATGTTTTTCTGAGTTATGTGACATAGTCAAGAATGTAACTCCTGTGTAACTGAGGTGAAGCATATTTAAGGCAGGGCCTTTTTAAAAAAATATTTATTCCATGAGGGAACTGAGATTAGAATATAGAAACAGGTATACTTTGATGGAGTGAGCCTGGATGAGAAATGAGTTTCCACCACTGTCTCAAGAGTGGGTGAAAGAGTTGGGACCACAACAGGTTCTAAAGTTTGAGGTTCCCAAAGCCCAGTGTTTGCTATAACAGATGAGGGAATTGAAGGCGCAATGTCTTTCAGGATACAAGGCTATATACGCTCATAGATCCTGGAACAGACCTCAGACTGTCAGATTATTTCTATCAATATAGATATTACATGGTAGAATGTTGTAGACCATTGATTAGTCACCGATTGGCAACTTCTCTAGAGTACAATAAGTCCTTAACATTGTTGTTTGGGTCTGCAACTTTAAATGAAACAACATAATGAAACCAAATTTACCATAGGCTAATTGATTTAAACAAGGGTTAAGTTCTTATGGCATCTCATCAATGTTATAACAAAAGTACATTGAAGGAAGCAACATTAGTTGAGGACTTGTTGTACCAGTTCCCTATGTACTATGATTGGCTGTAATTTGCTCAAAGGTCCAATTCAGGCCCAGGCACTTTTGACACACTGTGTGCTAATAGGCTGGATCTTGCCAAGATGGAGACCCTCAGACCAAGCTGCATACATTGGGGTAACTCTTACCCCACATAAGATCCATACAACTGTTCCATACCACACTAGGCAGGCTTGCATCCAGCCCAGGGACACCCCCCCCTGTTTTTAGCCCTTTGGGGCCCTCATACACTGATCAGGATAATCTCACACAGCGCCTTTGAGACCAAGATCTACACCACCACAGTGCATACCCCAAGGCAGTCCTCCTGGCACTCACACATATGCCAGACACCACCTGGCAGCCCTGATTACACCAGGGCATACCCTATCCGTGCATGGAGTAAAAACTTTCTTTTTGAGGTCAGACCTTAGCTGTGATACAAATTGAGACAAATCTTCTCTCCACCACAGCATACCTTACAATTATGCAGCCTTGACATTGACCTCCATGGACTACTTAGCTACTCTTTACTCTGAAGCAATCCTCGCTCAGATTAGAGCTCTCACTAAACTTTCCAATGCAGTGAAGCTAGCCCTGCATGTTCTGTCAACATGTTGCCACACTACAACATCATGAGGTCAATCCTACCCACCCAGCCACCACTTTCCACAGGACAACCAGTCCAAGGACTCTCCCATTGCTGGGCTCACTGTGAGGCTGAACTCACCAGCTTTCACCTTCACCAGGGCTTATACCACCATTTTGCTCAGAGTAAAGGCAACCTTCTCCCAGACCAGGATTCACATCTCACTGTACACCCAGTGAAGCAACTTTTCAGTGCCCCTAATCATTGTGTTATCCAAAAGTCTTATAATTACTTAAAAAGTTGGAAATTTGTTATTAAAAATGAAGTGGTATTAATAAGAAAAAAAACTTCTTTGAATTTTTTTTTACACTTGCACTGTTTAAAATTGTTTCCATTGGAATTATAGAGAGGAGAGTTGACATAAAAATATTTTCAGTGATTAGGGCTTCCAAAGGTCCTATTTGGCCCTACACTCTCTGGTTCTCCATAAACTCTTGAGTAGTCCTCTGCCACTATCCAAAATGGCTCACACCATTAGCCAGCCAACTCTTGTCTAGAATAGTAACCCTATAACTAGGACCAGAATAATCATCCAGAATATGTGGGTATGGTCATGCCAGGTGTTAAAATATTGAACTATTTTATCTGAATCATCCTCTGTATCCCCTGTGCATCCCACCATCACCCAAGCTTCTCTACACCTTCCCTAAGGATTCCTGGACCTCCTCATAATCTAGCAACTGAGGAATAATGCCTGCTTCAGCATCCTGTTTCAATGTTTGTACTGATTGGCTGGTGCCCATACAAAGTCTGTTACTAAATATTTTGAATATTATCACCTCCTGTAACCAATGCATCAAATATTATACAGCTCTCTAGGCATTACTACCTAGATGCACATTCTAAACCAGTGAGGACTCCAACATTTGGTATATTGTATGCACCAACCACTAGCCCACACCACCACTCCCTATATTTAAATGTACCCTTTGCCCTAAGGAAACCCCTGAGCAGACTGTACATTAACCAATTTCTTCACAAAGCAGCTCTGCAGCTATATGCCAATCTCCATATACCATGTGGCAGGTTATAACCATGCCTTCTGTTCATCTATTGACTTGACCTGCCTCTCACTATTGCCCCTGTTCCCTGGATAACCTATGATCTGGGCAGTGACATGGCTCCAACATAAGGAAATGACTGACAAGACCAGTTCTACATAGCTGGTGCCAGTTTGGGCAAACTGAGGAAACTTATGACCAGACCAGAGTCCACTTGAGATATAGTTGTAAGCTCTTAACCAGATCCTATACCCCCTCTTCACAAAATATTAGGCATAACTTTATAAAATCAAGATCCATAAAACAATTTCCAAAAATTTGAGGCTTCTAATCAGAGTCAGATCCAAACCCCTCTCCCTCAACCACAGATCTCTACTCCTAACAGGCATTTGAAACCACCAAAGACATTGAAGGTTCAAGGCCATACCTGCTCTCCACACAGCATAAGGTAATCCCTGACCAGACTAGAATCCACATCAATGCTGACCAGACAATCACACACACAGCCACTCCACTTATCCTGAAGCAAACCCTGACCAAGCCAAGGAACTAACAGCAGCCTGAAAAACTTGAGGCAAATTCTGAGGAGACTATGAAATCTTGAAGAAGCAATTAAGGTGAGCAGAGTCCACAGAAGCACCCTGCACTTCATGAGACAACTTTTGAACAGATAAGGCATATGGTCCAATTCTTCACATTCATCTCTCCTCTTTCTTCCCCTCCCTTCTTTTCTTCTTCCTCTCTCCCCTTTGCTCCCATTTTCTGTGCCCCTTATTTTCTTTCTCTCTCAGTCAAGTTAGGGCTATATGATTTAATCGTTATAATAATTTTGATGTGCCCCCAGTCATATTTTGGCCAGAGGAAAAGTTGGAACACATCTAAGACAGTATCAACCCCCCACCCCCACCCCAGGCAAGGCTGCTGTGGGAGACTGGGCCTACTGAATGAGAATCTGTTCGTGGAGTTTTGGCTCCTAGGAGCAGAATAGTGTGGAACAAAATACATTTTCTCTAGTGAGCAGGGTCCCAAGCCAGCTGCTGGTGATCTAAGGCTAGTCCCAAATGAAAGGTTATGTGACAGTCAAATTGAGAGGGACTAAAGAAGATCTTGAACAAAAAACTCAAGTAGGTAAAGTCTTCCATGCCTCCTGCTACCTCACTCCTTGCTATACCATATTGGGAAAAATAGCTGTTTTAAAAAATCCTACATGTGTAAATTTGTTGTCAATCTTTTAAATTAGACACTTAAATAAACCATAATTCATTGTTTCTTTAACTATTTTTTGTCCATTTATCTCCTTTTTTTGTTTTGTTTTGTTAATCCTCACACAAGGATATTTTTCCATTGATTTTTAGGGAGAGTGGAAGAGAGGGGGAAAGACAGAGAGAAACATTGATGTGAGAGAAACACATCAATTGGTTGCCTCCTGCATGAGCCCTGACCAAGGTCCGAGCCCAGGAGGAGCCTGCAACTGAGGTAAGTGCCCTTGACCAGAATCAAACCCTTTGGTCCACAAGCCAACGCTCTATCCACCGAGCCAAACTGGCTAGGGCTCCATTTCTCTTCTTTCATTATATTCTATCTGTTGAATTTTGGTCTCATATGTGGGTATCACCACCACACTCAATCTCACCTGCTCCCCAAGTTTACAGTATCATTCATTTGGTGTATATATTTTGAGACCTATACAGAGTATTGTCTTTGTGGATTTTTTATTATATGCTATGCAGTCCATATCATCCTACAACTTGCTTTTTCACTCTGCATTATGTTGAAGTTCTTGTCATGTACATGTAGACTTAGTTAATTTATATAAATTGATGCATAGTATGGCATATTTTGATATATCTCAATTTATGTAATCACTTCTTTATTAATAGATATTTAGGTTGTCTCCAATATTTTACTATTTCAAACAATGTTATCTCTAGGATAGATATTCAGAATGGAATCAGTGGGTCATATTAAATGTTTTCTTTTTTCATTGTAATAAATAATGAAAAATTGAACACCTAAGTGGCTTTTCCAAATTTACATTCCACTAAAGTGTATGAATGTATATGTTTCCCCAATCCTTTCTAAATAACTTTTAATCTATTATTGTGAAGATTTTCATACATAAAAAATGATAGTGCAATGAACATTCATATAATTATACCAAGATTCAATTTTTAGCATTTGCTATGTGTGTTTTATCTATTTATCTATATATCATCTATTTTGCTGAACCATTTCAATGTAAGTTTTAAGTATCATGACTCTTGACCTTTAAATACTTAGTAAGAATCTCCTAAAAATAAGGACATTCTTCTACATACATGCAATTTATATTTACCCATTATCTTATCACATTTATGAAAAATAATAACTTACTATACCTTATATTATTTAACTAGAGGCCCGGTGCACAAAAATTTGTGCACTCAGGGGGGGTCCCTCAGCCCGGCCTGTGCCCATTTGCAGTCCAGGACCCCTTGGGGGATGTCCACCTGTCGACTTAGGCCCACTCCCTGGGGGATCAGGCCTAAGCTTGCAGTCAGACATCCTTCTGGCAGCCAGGGAGCCCTTGGGGGATGTCCAACTAAAGGCTTAGGACCCCAAGGGATCTGGTCTAAACCGTTAATTGGACATTCTTAGTGCTGCCACGGAGGTGGGAGAGGCTCCTGCCACCACCTCTGTGCTGGCCAGCCATGAGCCAGCTTCTGGCTGAGTGGCACTCCCCATATGGAAGTGCACTGACCACCAGGGGGCAGCTCCTGCATTGAGCATCTGCCCCCTGGTGGCCAGTGCGCACCATAGCAATCGGTCATTCTGCCGTTCAGTCAATTTGCAAATTAGCCTTTTATTATTATTATATAGGATGTCCCTATTTCCCCCCTTTTCCCCCCCTTTTCCCCCCTCTACCCAGCTCTTTCTCTCCACTTCTCTCTGGCCATCAACATACTATTGTCTGTGTCCATGGGTTGTGCATATATTTTCTTTGGCTAATCCCTTCTTT
>NW_005357414.1:544401-552164 GCF_000412655.1 Myotis brandtii | reverse complement strand
CCAGCAACTGAGGTACATGCCCTTGACTGGAATCGAACCTGGGACCCTTCAGTCCATGGGCTAATGCTCTATCCACTGAGCAAAACAGGCTGCAGCTTAATTCATTTACTTTTAATCTATATGTGTCTTTATATTTAAAGTGGGTTTTGTTTTTGATTCACCCTCATAATCTGTCTTTTAATTGGTGCATTTATGCCACTGACTTTCAGAGTGCTTACTGATAGAGTTACTGCCATATTAGGTGGCTTCTGGGGTTTCTGGGGCCGGCCTGCGGCCCAGGATCGGGTCCGATCACAGGCGGCAGGCAGGCGGCTTCTGGGGTCACACACGGGGGCCAGGATGGCGGCTCGTGCTGGCGGCTCACGCTGTCCCGCCCTGCCTGCAGTATGCAAATTAGCCGCCATCTTTGTTGGCAGTTAATTTGCATATTGTGCTGATTAGCCAATGGAAGGCGTAGCGAAGGTACAGTCAATTACCATGTTTGTCTATTATTAGATAGGATATCCAGTTCACATTCAAATTTCTCTAAATGTTTCAGAATGTCTTTTAAAATATTTTATTTTGGAAGCCAGGATCCAGTCAAGGTTACATAATTACATTTTTATTGAAATCTAATTTAAATACCAAACCATTTTAAATTGCAAAATACAATGGTTTTTAGTAAAGTCACTAGATTGTGCAAACATCAACAGTATCTTATTCCAGAACATTTTCATCACCCCAAAAACAAACCTCATTCCTGTTAGCAGTCACTGCTCATTCCTACTACACACAATCCCTGGCAACCAATAATTTTCTTTCTGTCTCTATAGATTTGCCTGTTCTGGATATTTCATATAAATAGAATCATACAATATGTGACCTTTAATGTCTGGCTTCTTTTGCTTAGCCATAATTCTCTCAAGATTCATACATGTTTTAGCATGTATGAGTACTTTAGTCCTTCTTGTAGCTGAATAATATTCCATTACATGGGTATTCCACATTTTGTTTATCTCTATGTTGATGGACAATTAGGTTGTTTCCACTTTTGGGCTATCATAAATAATGTTTCTATGAATATTCCTATATAAGTTTTTGTGTGGACATATGTTTTTATTTCTCTTGGGTATATACCTAGAAGTGGAATTTTGGGGTCATATGATAAGTCCATGTTTAACATTTCTAGGATCAAAATGTTTTCCACAGTGGCAGACTACTTTTACATTACCATCAGCAAAGTATGAAAGTTCCAAATTCTCTAAATATTTACCAACATTTGTTATTTTCCTTTAAAAAATATAGCCATCCTAGTGGGCATGAGGCGGTAATATTTAATTATGGGTTTGATTTTGCATTTACTAATGATATTGAGCATCATTGCCCATTTTACCATCATCTGTATATCTTCTTTGAATACATGTCTGTTTAAATCATTTACCATTTTAAATGAATGTTCTTTTTACTATTGAGTTGTAAGAGTTCCTTATATATTCTAGATATAAGTACCTCATCAAATATATGATTTATAAATACTTTCTCCTATTCTGTGAGTTGTCTTTGCACATTCTTGATAGTATTCAAAAATTAAAATTTAAAAAAATTATTTTATGAAGTCTAATTTATCTATTTCCCCTTTGATTGCTTATACTTCTGGTATCATATCTTAAAAAAACGTTGCTCAGAGGGAGAACCAAGATGGTGGTGTAGGTAAATGCCTGTACTTGCTGCCTCCCACAACCACATCAAAATTATAACTAAAATACAGAACAACCATCATTCGGAACTGCCTGAAAGCTGGCTGAATGGCAGTCCTACAACTAGAGAAGTGAAAAATAAAGCACATTGAGACTGGTAGGAGGAGTGGAGGAGCAGAATGGGCTGGTTCGGCACCCATGTGCAATGTTTTTTTTTAATCGGGAGGGATATCTCCAAGGCTTCCCATGAGAAAGAGCCACACACCCCCAGCCCAGGGTTTCAGAGCTGGGAAGAGATGTCCCCATAACTTTGGGCTGTAAAAACCAGTAAAGATTGTGCTGAGTGACACAGTGACTGTTGGAGTCTCAGGTGTCCCTCTTAAAGGACCTGCACATGAACTTACATCAGCGGTTCTCAACCTGTGGGTCGCGACCCCTTTGGCGGTAGAACGACCCTTTCACAGGGGTCGCCTAAGACCATCCTGCATATCAGATATTTACATTATGATTCATAACAGTAGCAACATTACAGTTATGAAGTAGCAACGAAAATAATTTTATGGTTGGGTCACAACATAAGGAACTGTATTTAAAGGGCCAGAAGGTTGAGAACCACTGACTTACATGGTCTCCCTTCCTCTGAGCTCCAGCACAGGGTGGTGGCTTTGAGGGAATCCAGGGATATACAGGGAGGAATTGGACTGTCTGGCATTGGGGCAGAAATTTGGGAGTGGTTTTCTCCCAGATGGGAGCTCCCCCATCCCAGAGCTGACTTGAAGCCATATCTGAGTTTCCATTGACATGGCCAACACTGTTCACTGAGACCACACCCCATCCAATTTGCAGCCCCACCCAAGATGTTTGCAGCTGCTTTTCCATATGAATGGCCTGTTCTGGCTCAGGCTTTAGACTTTCCTAAAACCTCTTAAACTAGGAGCAGCTAGAGTCAGTGTGCCCCAAACCTATCAATAAAAGGCCCAAGACCTGGCACTAGCACTGGCCTGCCTTGCTTCACAGCTTTGCTTCACCTGAACACTTCCTAGTGCAGAACAAGTATCAGCCATCTGCAGATATTTCTGTAATTCCTGCTGTGTGGCCCCAGGCAGCGGCTGACTTTGCACCTCCTGGGAGGTTCCAGAGCCAGTGCACCTAGTGGAAAGCTTCAGACCATACCAGATTACAGCTCTACACATCCACAAGCAACATACTCAAGGGACAGTCTCAGTGAGCACCAAAGCCCTACTGAAGCAAGTCCTGCTCCAGAGGGGTGTCTCCTGCACAGAAGCTCCTCCATTGTAGACACAGCTGTTCCTCATAGCCAGTTGGCCTGGAGGTCAATTCCTCCCAGTGATGCCAACAATAATCAAGGCTCAACTACAAAAAGACTGTGCTCATAGCCCACACAGGGGCACACCTAGAGTGCCCAGTTCAGGTAACTAGGGAGACTGAGCCACTGGGCCCCACAGGACACCTAACACACAAAGCCACTCTACCAATTCGAGGAGACATAACAGCTCTATCTATTACATACAAACAAACACAGGGAAGCTTCCAAAATGCAGAGACAAAGAAACATGTTAAAATGAAAGAAATGTAAGCAAGCAAACTACTGAAAACAAAGTTCAAAACAATGGTTATAAGATTACTCAAGGATCTTAATGAGGGCTTCAAGTGACTTCATGAGAGCTCCAAGGGAATTAATGAGAGTACCAAGGGACTTAGTGAGACTTTCAAGGATCTTAGTGAGAATGCCAAAGACATGAAAAAGGACCAGTCAGAAATTAAACATACAATAAGTGAAATAAAGAATAATTTACAGGGATTCAACAGTAGAGTAGAGGATTCCAAGAATCAAATCAATGATGTGGAACATGAGGAAGCAAAAACCACTCAATCAGAAGAGCAAAAAGAAAAAAAGAATCCCAAAATATGAAGATAGTGTAAGAGGCCTCTGGGACAACATCAAGCGCACCAACATTCACATTATGGTGTTGCCAGAAGGAGAAGAGAGAGCACAAGATATTGAAAACCTATTTGAAGAAATAATGATGGAAAACTTCTCTTACCTGGTGAAAGAAATACTTAAAAGTCCAGGAAGCACAGAGAGTCCCAAACAAGAGGAATCCAAAGAGGTCCACAACAAGACACATCATAATTAAAATACAAAAGGTTAAAGACAAAGAGAGAATGTTAAAACCAGCCAGATAAAAGCAGTTAGGTACCTACAAGGGAGTACCCATATGACTGTTAACTGATTTCTCAACAGAAACTTTGCAGGCCTGAAGGGAGTGGCAAGAAATATTCAAAGTGATGAATAGCAAGGACCTACAACCAAGATTACTCAAGCCAGCAAATTTATCATTTAGAATTGAAGGTCAGATAAAGAGCTTCACAGACAAGAAAAAACTAGGGTTCATCACCACCAAACCACTGTTACATGAAATGTTGAAGGGTATTCTTTAAAAAGAGGAAGAAGAAGAAAAAAAAAGTTAAAAAAATATGAACAATAAAATGGCAAAAAATATATATCAACAATTGAATCTAAAAATCAAAATAAATGAACAAGAAATCTAATGAATAAATTATACTGTTGAATAAAATAGAATCAGAGACATGGAAACATGGAACAGACTGAGGAATCTCAGAGAGAAAGGGGGTTGGGGGTGGGAAAAGATTAACCAAAGATTTTATATGCATCTATGCATTTCCTATGGACCCAGAAAATAGGGTGGTGAAAGCCTGGGGTGGGGTGGGAACAGGGTGAAGGGGAGCAATTGGGGGAAATAAAGGGGACATCTGTAATACTTTCAACAATAAAGATTTTTTTAAAAAAACTTCTTTGAGGAAAAAGTATGTAAAAAAATAAAATAAATAAATAAATGTTGCTTAGCCCAAGCACGTGACTATTACCCTTTTCTTCCTAAGATTTTTATAGATTTAGCTCTTATATTTAGGTCTTTGAACCATTTTTTAGTTATGTTTTGTATATGATGTAATGTTGGGGTAAAAATTCATTATTTTGCATATGGATACCTGGTTGCCCTGTCATCATTTGTTGAAGAGACTGGTCTTTTCTCTTTAAATGGTCTGGAATCTCAATCCTATTCCATTGATCTATGTCTATTCTTATTCCATTACCATGCTATCTTGATTACTTGATTTGTAGCAAGTTATAAATCTGAGAAGTATAAATTTTCCCACTTAGTTCTTTAAGTTGTTTTGGCTATTCTGGGTCCCTTATATTTCTCTATACATTTTAGGAAGAACTTATGCCTTTCTGAAAAAAAAAGGTTATTGGAGATTCAATAGGGATTTCATTGAATCTATATATCATATATAGGGATTGTTAACATCTTGATAATATTGTCTTCCAATCCATGAAGATGAGATGTCTTTTCATTTATTTGAGTATTAATTTCTAGCAACAATATTTTTTTTTAGGGCACAACTTTTGTATGCCTTTGGTTAGTGTCATTCCTAAGTATTTTATTTTTTTTAATACTATTATAAATGAAAATTATTTTTGTATAATTTTATATTGGTCTCATATCCTACAACCTCTCTGAACTTCATTTGTTTTAATAGTTTTTTGGGTTTTTTTTTAAGTTTTTTAATGGATTACTTAGGATTTTTCTATATGTAAGGTCATACCATCTATGAATAGAAATAATTTTTTATTCTTCTTTTGCAATCTAGATACCATTTATTTCTTTTTCTGACCTCATTGCTCTGGCTAAAACCTCGAGCATAATGTTGAATAGGAATGGTGAAACTTGACATTCATGTCTTATGATCTTAGGGGAAACTTTTAGTCTTTCATTATTAACTGTGATGTTAGCTGTGGATTTTCATAGATGCCCTTTATCAGGTTGAGGGAGTTTCCTTTTATCTATAGTTTGTTGAGTATTCTTATTTTGAAGGAATGTTGAGTTTTGTCAACTACTTTTTCTGTATCTATTGAGATTATGTGTGAGGTTTTCCCCTTTATTCTACTAATATGGTGTCACATTGATTTGATATGTTAAAATTAACATATATGTTAAACTAATCTTGAATTTTTAGAATAAATACTACTTGGTCAAGGTGTATAATCCTTTTTATATGATGCTGGCTTTGATTTGCTACTATTTTGTTGAGGACTTTTGCATCTATATCTGTAAAGCGTATTCGTCTGTAGTTTTCTTGTGATGTATTTGTCTGTTTTTTGTATCAGGGTGATGCTGGTCTCATAGTAAGAGTTAGGAAGTGTTCTGTCCTCTTCTAATTTTGGGAGAGTTTGTGAAATATTGGTGTTAATTATTCTTTAAACATTTTGTAGAATTCACCAGTGAAATCTTCTTGTTCTGGGTTTTCCTTTGTAGAAAGGTTTAATTACTAACTCAATCTCTTTATATAAGTCTATTTAGATTTAAAATTTTATTTTTTGGTCAGTTTGGTCATTTGTGAAATTCTTTGCTCTTTGTTATGTCTTTTTAGACTCTTATTCTAGACCTGTACTCCCGCTTTTTTTTTCCCCATGACATTGACTGCTAAAGACATCAAGTGTACACTGTCTCATATTTTGTATTTATCTGATTGTTTCACTGTGGTGTCATTTAACATGTTCTTCTTCTTCTTTTTTAAATGTTATTTTATTTTTTTCCATTACCATTTATTCTCTCTATGCTCTCTGCCATCTCTACCATCTCCCTCTACTACCACAATCACCACAGTGTTGTCCATGTCTATGAGTTTAATATGTTCTTCTTTATCTTGTATTTACTGTAACCTGGAAGTTACATCTAATGGCTAGAGTAGTGTTAGGTAAACATTTCTCTTGCCAACATTAGATGTCTTAAAAAATTTACACTTTGACAATCTGTTAAAAATTGGCTCTTGTTGCCCTAGATGGTTTGGCTCAGTGGATAGAGCGTCAGCCTGCGGACTCAAGGGTCCCAGGTTCGATTCCGGTCAAGGACATGTACCTTGGTTGCAGGCACATCCCCAGTAGGGAGTGTGCAGGAGGCAGCTGGTCGATGTTTCTAACTCTCTATCTCTCTCCCTTCCTCTCTGTAAAAAATCAATAAAATACATTTTTAAAAAAGGCTCTTGTTAATTACTAGGAAGATTGGATATATTTTCAGAATTATTGCCCATTTGGGTTTACTCTTCTGTGAACTGTTGGTGTTTATCCTTTGCCCATTTTGCAACTGTTTTGATTATTTTTTGTCTTGTTGACTTGTCGGCATTTATTATATATTCTAGATGAAGATTATATCCATATTTTTTTCATTTAGTTCCTTAATATACCTGAAATTTATTTTTCCAAATGAGGTATTTTAGGTAAGTACTTTATCTATTTAAAGTGATATCCAATTATCCAGAGGCAATGTTTTGAATAATCAGATTTTTCATTGGCTTGAAGGTGCCACTTTTATTATATACTAAATTCCTATATATACAAGAACAAGTTTTTAGACTTTTCATCATGCTCTATGACTTATTTTTGCCTAGTCCTATGTAGATACATTTTAATTACTCAAATGAATTATATATTTTACATCTATCAAGGCAACTATGTTGTCTATTTCTTTTAAAAATTATATTGACTATTTTGCATATTTACTTTATTACTAAATTTTAGAAATCAACTAGTCAAATTTTATTAAATATCTTTTAAGATTTACATTGTTATTGTGTTGATCTTATAAGATCACTTTCATGAAAATTTATATCCTAAACATTGTGTGTTCCATACATAAGCAGGTCTTCTTCTATGTTGTTAAGTAAAGTTTTAGTTTTCTGCATAACAATTTTGACCATTTTGGGGGGGGGGTTAGATTTATTTTTATGTATTTCAGAGACTTTTTTGCTATTATAAGTGTGTTTTTTTCTGATACCTTTTCCAATTTGTTATGGCCTATGAACCATATACCCAAGACATTTTAAAAAGTGCTATCAGCCCGGCTGGCATGTCTCAGTGGTTGAGCATTGACATGAATCAGGGGAGGTCACGGTTCAATTCCCAGTCAGGGCACAATATATTTTATTGATTTCAGAGAGGAAGGGAGAGGGAGAGAGAGAGAGAGAGAGAGAGAGAGAGAAACA
>NW_005357414.1:535451-544078 GCF_000412655.1 Myotis brandtii | reverse complement strand
GAGACAGCCAATCAATGATTCTCTCTCATCATTGATGTTTCTATCTCTCTCTCCCTCTCCCTTCCTCTCTGAAATCCATAAAAAAATACATTTTTAAAAAAGTGCTATGAGGTCTATTTTGTCACTTCATTTTATTTATTTTTTATATATTATTATTATTATTTTAAATATATATTTTATTGATTTTTTACAGAGAGGAAGCAAGAGGGATGGAGAGCTGCCTCTTGCACACCCCCTACTGGGGATGTGTCCGCAAGGTACATGTCCTTGACCAGAATTGAACCTGGGACCCTTCAGTCCACAGGCCAACGCTCTATCCACTGAGCCAAATCGGTTAGGGCTGTCACTTCATTTTAAAACCTACTTTATTTTTTTATCTCTTATTGCATTGGCTAGCTTATCTAGTACTATATGGAATATTGGTTGCTAATGATTATTATTTTTTCCTTTTCGTTTTAATGAAAATGCTTCTAAATTTTCACCATTGAAACATGCTTTAGTACATAAGTTTCAACAAGGTACGAAGTTCCCAATTTACTAAAAGATTTTTGAATTATGGAGGTATGTTGTACTCAGTGTAGCTCAAAGCTTGAGACCAAGTGCCATCTTCATTACAAAGAAATATATAAGCAGCATGGACTCCTGGACTGCAGAGTATTGGCTTGGGTTGAATTGAACTATTGGCCAATTGCCCTATCAGCAAATCAACCCAGCCAGACATCTGTGAAATCTCCCAGGAGTGAAAAAATTCCAAGAGGAAGGTCTCTGTACATACCATATAAGCTCAGGCTTACCAGGAAACAGAATCTTGCTTGGGGGAAGAGAGGCAGAAGAGTCTGTCTTGGAGGGGTCTAGGCCCAACAGATAAGATTTCTACTGCAGACCCTGTTGCCTGCCTGCCTTAGGTCATCCAGCCAATTGAGATAAGAAGAGACCAGATAAATGTGGTTTGTTACACCTCCATCATACTGTAGAGACCTTATGTTAGGAAATTACCTGCTTTTTTTCTTTTTTCACTGCCTCAAGAGAGAAAGGTCACTTTCTTGAAGTCTGTCATCCTGTCATCATGGCAACCACAGCTTAAGGCTGACTGGCTTTGCACTTTTCTTGCCTTACTATTCGCAGTGCCATGTAATAGCTTCATCTCCTGCTACCTGAAAATAATTCTTGCTTCTTACCCTAGCTTGGAAAAGCTGGTGGCTGAAGCCAAATGCCTAGTAGGTGCTTTTCTCAAAAGAACCTCTCTCTCACACAGTTTTGGGAAATACCTGTAAAGCAGAACAGAACAAACTATTTTTCAGTCTGGTTATGGTCATGTGGAGAAGCCAGATGTCCACAGATCTGGATTCTAATATTGACCCCTTTCCTCACTTGTTATGTGAGATGGAACAAATCACTTAATTTCTCTGTGCCTTAGTTTCTTTCTGCAAAGTGAGGATAAAAATAGTATCTACCTCAAAAGTCTCTGTGAAGATTAAAGGAAATAGGTATAAAATCTTATCAAAGAATATAGTAATATTTAGTATTCACAAAATATTACCTGTTAGAATGAAGTACTCAGTGAAATCATTGGGTAAAACCTCAGAATAGAAAGGAAGAGACACTGTCTTATTCTATATCCATCTCTCTCCAGTGACTTTTAAGTAGACACCCACTAAATTATTTTAATCTAACCAGAGAAAACCAAGATTCCACAAAGAGGTCTTCAGTATACCCCTGCTTCTAAACCAGCCACCTCTTCTTGTGGGGAAGAATGGGCAAGTGAAACTGGACATTAATTTCAAAAGCAGTGATTCTTAGACATGAGAAGCTCTAGATCTCTCAACACAGCTCAAGATTAGTGGGACTCTGAAATTGACTTGATTTAACTCCTGATTAACTCCAAGGTTGTCCTAGCCTTGCAAGGATGTTGTTGGCAAGGGCACAATTCCAGGACAGCTCTACATTACAGACCCCTCTCACGTACCCTGAACTATGCTAGTTTGTTTACTGCTCTGAACATCAGAGTGCCTTGGTTCTTTAAGTGGCAGACCAGATGGTGTCTCTAATCTGGACTTAGAAATGCTCCTACTTTATCTAAACCATTCCCCTACTTCATAGGAACGATTTCTTATTTGCAGAAAGAGAATGAAACTGGGTTACATCTCTTTCACCAAGATTTTTTTTTCAATATTGGAAGTAGTATTTCTTTTTTTCTTTAGTTTTTTGAGGAAACTCCATACTGTCTTCCATAGTGGCTGCACCAGTCTGCATTCCCACCAGCAGTGCACAAGTGTTCCTTTTTCTCCACATCCTCTCCAGCACTTGTCGTTTGTTGATTTGTTGATGATAGCCATTCTGACAGGTGTGAGATGGTACCTCATTGTTGTTTTGATTTGCATCTCTCGGATGATTAGCGACTTTGAGCATGTTTTCATATGTCTCTTGGCTTTCTGAATGTCCTCTTTTAAAAGGTGTCTATTTAGGTCCTTTGCCCATTTTTTGATTGGATTGTTTATCTTCCTTTTGTTAAGTTGTATGAGTTCCCTATAAATGTTGGAGATTAGGCCCTTATCAGATATAATGTTGGCAAATATGTTCTCCCATGTAGTGGGCTTTCTTGTTGTTTTGTTGATGGTTTCTTTTGCTGTGCAGAAGCTTTTTATTTTGATGTAGTCCCATTTGTTTATTTTTTCTTCATTTTCCAATGCCCTAGGAGCTGTATCGGTGAAGAAATTGCTTTGGCATATGTCTGAGATTTTGTTGCCTTTGGATTCTTCTAGTATTTTTATGGTTTCCGGTCGTATATTTAAGTCCTTTATCCATTTTGAGTTTATTTTTGTGTATGGTGTAAGTTGGTGGTCTAGTTTCATTTTCTTGCATGTATCTGTCCAATTTTCCCAGCACCATTTATTGAAGAGACTGTCTTGACTCCATTGTATGTTCTTGCCTCCTTTGTCAAATATTAATTGAGCGTATTGGTTGGGGCTGATTTCTGGGCTCTCTATTCTATTCCATTGATCTATATGTCTGTTCTTGTGCCAGTACCAGGCAGTTTTGAGAACAGTGGCTTTGTAATACAGCTTGATATCTGGTATTGAGATCCCACCTACTTTGTTCTTTCTCAGGATCGCTGCAGCTATTCGGGGTCGTTTTTTGTTCCAGATGAATTTTTGGAGAGTTCGTTCTAGGTCTGTGAAATATGCCGTTGGTATTTTAATGGGAAGTGCGTTGAATTTATAGATTGCTTTGGGCAGTATGGACATTTTAATGATGTTGATTCTACCAATCCAAGAACATGGTATGTTCTTCCATCTCTTTATGTCTTCCTCTATCTCTTTTTTCAACGTCCTGTAGTTTTCTGAGTAGAGGTCTTTTACCTCTTTAGTTAAGTTTATTCCTAGGTAGCTTAATTTTTTTGGTGCGATGGTAAATGGGATTGTTTTTATAATCTCTCTTTCTGAAAGTTCACTATTGGTGTATAGAAATGCCTCAGATTTCTTGGGGTTAATTTTGTATCCTGCTACATTGCCAAATTCATGTATTAAGTCTAGTAGCTTTTTGATGGAGTCTCTAGGGTTTTGTATGTATAATATCATGTCATCTGCAAATAAGGACAGTTTTACTTCCTCTTTTCCAATTTGGATGCCTTTTATTTCTTCTTCTTGTCTAATTGCAATGGCTAATACTTCCAGTACTATGTCGAACAGGAGTGGTGAGAGTGGGCATCCCTGTCTTGTTCCTGTTTTTAGGGGAAATGGTGTTAGTTTTTGTCCATTGAGTATGATGTTGGCTGTGGGTTTGTCATATATGGCTTTTATTATGTTGAGGTATGATCCTTCTATTCCCACCTTGCTGAGAGTTTTTATCAAAAATGGGTGTTGAATTTTGTCAAATGCTTTTTCTGCATCAATTGATATGACTATGTGGTTTTTTTCCTTCAATTTGTTTATGTGATGTATCACGTTGATTGATTTGCGGATATTGTACCATCCTTGCATCCCTGGGATAAATCCTACTTGGTCATGGTGTATGATCTTTCTGATGTACTGCTGGATCCGATTTGCTAAGATTTTGTTGAGGATTTTGGCATCTATGTTCATGAGGGATATTGGCCTGTAATTCTCTTTCATTGTGTTGTCTTTACCTGGTTTTGGTATTAGGGTGATGCTGGCTTCATAGAATGAGCTTGGAAGTGTTCCTTCCTCTTGGATTTTTTGTAGTAGTCTGAGGAGGATAGGTTTTAGTTCTTCCTTGAATGTTTGGTAAAACTCCCCTGTGAAGCCGTCTGGTCCTGGGCTTTTGTTTGCTGGAAGCTTTCTGATGACTGCTTCAATTTCTTCCATAGTTATTGGCCTGTTGAGATTTTTAGATTCTTCCTGATTAAGTTTTGGAATGTTGTATTTTTCTAGAAATATGTCCATTTCCTCCAGGTTGTCTAGTTTGTTGGAGTAGAGTTGTTCATAGTATTTTTTAACAATCATTTGTATTTCTGTGGGGTCTGTTGTTATTTCGCCTCTATCATTTCTGATTTGGTTTATTTGGGTCCTCTCTCTTTGCTTTTTGGTGAGCCTGGCTAGAGGTTTGTCGATCTTGTTTATCCTTTCAAAGAACCAGCTCTTGGTTTCATTGATTTTCTGTATTGTTTTTTTGGTCTCTATGTCATTTATTTCTGCTCTAATCTTTATTATCTCCTTCCTTCTGCTCACTCTGGGCTTTTCTTGTTGCTCTCTTTCTAATTCTTTGAGCTGTAGATTTAGATGATTTACTACCATTTTTTCTTGTTTGTTGAGGTAGGCCTGTAGAGCTATAAACTTCCCTCTCAGGACTGCTTTCATTGTGTCCCAAAGGTTTTGGATTGTTGTGTTTTCATTGTCATTAGTTTCCAGGATGTTTTTAATTTCTTCTTTGATCTCATTGGTAACCCAATCAATATTTAATAACATGCTATTCAGCTTCCAAGTGTTTGAGTATTTTGGGTTGTTTTTATTGTAGTTTATTTCTAATATTATGCCCTTGTGGTCTGAGAAGATGCTTGGTATGATTTCAATCTTCTTGAATTTGGGGAGACTTTGTTTGTGACCCAATATGTGGTCTATTTTTGAAGATGTCCCATGAGCACTTGAGAAGAACGTATATTTTGTTGCTTTGGGGTGAAGTGTTCTGAAGATGTCAATTAAGTCCATCTGATCTAGTGAGTCATTTAGGATTGCTGTTTCTTTGCTGATTTTTTGTCTAGCAGATTTATCCAGTGATGTCAGTGGTGTATTAAAGTCCCCTACTATGATTGTATTGTTGTCGATCTCTCCCCTGATGTCTTCCAGGAGTTTTCTTATGTATGTGGGTGCTCCTGCATTGGGTGCATATATGTTTATCAGGGTTATATCCTCTTGTTGTATTGATCCCTTTAGTATTATGAAGTGGCCTTCCTTATCTCTTGTTATGGCCTTCACTTTGAGGTCTATTTTGTCGGATATAAGTATTGCTACCCCAGCTTTTTTTTCATTTCCATTTGCCTGAAAGATATTTTTCCATCCCTTCACTTTCAGTCTGTGTGAGTCCCTTTTAATGAGGTGGGTCTCTTGTAGACAGCAAATGTATGGGTCATGTTTTTTTATCCATTCAGCCACTCGATGTCTTTTGATTGGACCATTTAGTCCATTTACGTTTAAAGTTATTATTGAAAGGTACTTGTTTGTAGCCATTTCTTTTTTTGTGTGGCTGTTTTCTTTCTGGGCTTTTTATTTCTTCTTTTTACACCAGTCCCTTTAGCATTTCTTGCATTGCTGGCTTGGTGGTGATGAACTCCCTTAGCCTTTTTTTGTCTGTGAAGCTTCTTATTTCCCCTTCAATTTTGAATGATAGCCTTGCTGGATAGAGTATTCTTGGATTCAGTCCTTTGCTTTGCATCACTTTGTAAATTTCTGTCCATTCTTTCCTGGCCTGATGTGTTTCTGTTGAGAAATCGTTTGATAATCTGATGGGGGATCCTTTGTAGGTAACTCTCTGTTTCTCTCTTGCAGCCTTTAAGATTCTCTCTTTGTCTTGTACATTTGCCATCGTTATTATGACGTGTCTTGGTGTGGGTCTTTTGGGGTTCATCTTGCCTGGGACTCTCTGTACTTGTGTAACTTTTTTCTTCCCCATATCTGGGAAGTTTTCTGTCATTATTTCTTCAAATAGATTTTCTAATCCTTGCTGCTCTTCTTGTCCCTCTTGCAGCCCTATTATGCGTATGTTACTTCGTTTCATGTTGTCCCGAAGCTCCCTTAGGCTCTCCTCCTGTTTTTTAATTTTTTTCTCCAGTTGCTGTTCAGATTGAGCTTGTTTCTCTGCCTTATCTTCTAACTCACTAATTCGGTCCTCTGCTTCTTTCAGCCTGCTGTTGAAACTTTCCATGGTGTTTTTGATTGTAGCTATATCACTTTTCATTTCTTCCTGATTCTTGCATAGGTTGTTGATTTTCTCATCCATCCGGTGAATGAATTGTACAACCATTATTCTGAATTCTTTTTCTGTCATGTTGCACGCTTCAACTTCATTAATTTCCTTTCTTGGTGATTCCTCATTGTCTTTCCTCTGGGTGTTGTGTCGTTTCTTCATTCTGCTTATCTCCCGATGGATCAAAGGTCGGGTTGCGTGGGCCTGGGCCGTGTGCAGTGGGAGCCTCCCACCACCTTAGTGTCACTGAAGAGCTCTGACACTAAGATGTGTGGTTGTTGTTGGTTGGTGGGAACCAGGCTCGCTCTGAGTCAGTGTTGCCAGCGCTCAATGTGGCCTCGTATGTGCCCTTAGAATTAGGGACCCTGCCTGCACCGTGCTGAAATAGAGACCCCCCTGGAGCGTGTTGAAAACCAGAGCCCCCTAGCATGCGCCAGGAGTCAGAGTTCCCCAAGAGTCCAGTATCAGAGTCTCTGTTGCTTTGCGCGACTTCGCCTTGAGAATCAGGGTCCCTGTGTGCCCTTGCACCAGGAATTGGATTCACTGGCTCTTAGTATGAATGCACAGGGAATCAGGATCTCAGGCGCAGGTGATAAGAAACACAGTCAAGTCACTGGTGCTTGGTGCTGCCTCCTGCCCCGAGAAACGGGGTCCCTGGGCCTGTGCTATGCGGACAAATTCCCGTTCACGCGCTTGCTCCCAGCCCAGGGCTCCAAAGCTGGCAGTGCGCGCAGGATCAGTTCCAAGGTGCTCGCGCACTTCCAGGCCAAAGTTCCTTCAGCGCTGAGGCCCCGGGAAGGGGTGGGTATATCAGTTAGTTACTCTGGTGCTTCCTGGGAGCTGGGAAGGGGGGGGGATGGGCTCTGTTACTCACGGATCTGCCGCGGGGATCTCCGAACTTTTGGTGTCCGCAGGTCTGTAGCTGTGGTCGCAGGTCTCTGTCCCCAGTGGCTGCAGGGTCCTGGTATGCGTCTGAGATCAGACTGGGTGGTGCTGAGGCCAGGATCCTAGTCTCAAGCAGCTCTGTTTCCCAAGATGGCGTGGTCGCTGTGCCTGGGCTGGCCGCCTAGGAGTGTCCGCGCCGGGAGCTGGACTCCGCCGCCTAAGACTGCCCGGTTTAGCAGCCCCTTAGAAGACCTGCAGAATCTAACTGTCCCTAGCTCATACACACACACCACACACATCCACACACTCCTCTATCACTTCCTTGCACTCTCACATTCTCTCCCTCCCTACCTTCCTGCTGGTCGCCATTTTTCTCCCGACAATCACCGAGATTTTTTTTGAGGAAGAAATTTAGACAATTCTAAAACAATAATAACAACAATAGTAGTAATAATGATACCATTTAACATAGTCTGTTTCAGGGAAAATACTAAGTATCCTGCATACGTTGTCCCATTCAATTCTCATGAGAACCCTGTGAGGTAGGTACTATTAACTCATCTATTTGACATATGAGAAATTTGAGGCCCAGAGAGATTAAATAACTTGCTCAGGGTCTCATAACTAGTATGTTATAGTTTCTGTTGGCATTGCAAATGAGATATTTTTTTCTATCAGATATCCTAATAAGCTATTGCTGAACTATAGGAAAGCTATTGATTTTCATAGGCTGATATTTTATCTAATCACCCTGCTGGACTTTTATATTAATTTTATATGAAAGTTGACTGTCTTATATTTCTATATAGCCACATTTTTTGTAAAGAAGAGCAATTTTGTCTTTGGCTTTCTAATCCTATTCCCTTATTTATTTAATTTTCTTACTGTATTTCATTGGTTAAGACATCAGAGTGTTGAATAGTAAGTAGTTATAGTGGCCATCCTTTGTTTCTCATCTTTACGTTTTGTCAAAAATGTACTGCTAATAAAAACTAATGTTTATTGAGTACTTAATATTTCCTGTAAGCACCTTTATATATTTTATATCATTTAATCCTTATATCAATACTGTAAGGAATGTACTATCACTTTCCTCATTTTTATGGACGAGGGAAGTGAAGCTCAGAGAGATTAAATAATTTTCCCAAGATCATACAGCTTATATATGATGTAAACAAGATCTAAAATTAAACTGTCTGACACCAGTGCTTGTGCTCATAGCCAAAATTACCTCATGGTAGTTTTCTAAAGCTTTGTTAAGGAAGCTCTCTTCTATTCCTTGTGTGCTGTGGGTTTTTATCATGGATAGGTATTAAATTTTT
>NW_005357414.1:524137-534135 GCF_000412655.1 Myotis brandtii | reverse complement strand
CCAGGCCGACTGGCTGTGAGAATCAGCTGTGTCTGCAGTGGGAAAACTTCTGTCCTCTGGAGAGGTGCTATAGCAGCCTTTGCCTGAGGCTATCCGGCAAATGGTTCTGCACAGGGCTTGGGCGGGGCGGGTCGCACGGGGTCAACAGGGCGGGAGGGAGCAGTAGTTATGGCTGCTCTCAGTCCCGTTCCCAGAGGCTCTGCTTCTCAGAATCCCAGCAACCGCTGCAAACCTTTTTTTTCGCACCTCCGTACCTTTGTATTTTCCACACTGCGCCTCCTCTGAGCCTCGGTATGCTGTTCTCTTTCCTTCTAGTTGAAGAATCTCTCCTCAGCCAGCCTTCCTGTGGTTCTGGGTGGTGCCTATTCTGTCTTTTAGTTGTATTTTTGAAGTGGTTGTTCGAGGCAGCAAACTCCGGTGTTTACCTATGCTGCCATCTTGGTTTCCTCCGCCTTTTATTTTTTAAAAAAATATTTCTAAATTTTGTTAAATGTTTCTTTCTGCATCTGTTGAAATGACTGTATGGTTTGAGTTTTTAATCTGCCATTTCAGTGAGTTACATTTGTAAATTTGCTAATGTTAAACTAGCCTTACATTCCTGGGATGTATCATTAGGAATAATGTATTATTTTAATAAGCTTCTATATTTCATTTGCTTTAGGAATTTTATATTTATATTCATAAGTGAGATTAGTTATAATTTTCTTATCCTTTCTTGTCCTGTTTATCCATTTTGCAGGAGCAACTCATCTTTTTCTATACTATGGAATGTATATTCCTGTCAATTTGTTCTATGATATTTGTCTATGATTTTTCTACTTTTTATTGGATAAATTTTAGTAATTTCTCTTTTCTTAGAATTTTTCCCATTGAAATATATTAGTTTAGAATCTATGTAGGATTTGTAATATCACCTCGGTATCTGTATTTATAACCCTATTTAGCTTCCTGGTGGCATTTATGTGTATCTTTTTACTTTTTTTAGTCTTGCTGAAGATTTGACTTTATAAAAAGTTTTGGTTTTATGAATCAACTTTATTGTCTATTTCACCATTTCTGATTTTGTCTTCATCAATCTTTTCCCTCTACTTTCCATGGATTTATTTTATTGTACTTTTTATAACTTCTGGATTTGATAGCTTAATTCATTTCTTTTCTATATATATGACTGTTACTACTGAACGACTGGAATGACCAGAATGACTGGTCGACCAGTCGCTATGATGCACACTGACCACCAGGGAGCCAATGCTCAGTGCACTCCCACAGCCAACCTCCCACGGGCCCTCCCTCAATGGGCTCCGATGGGGGGGGCAGCCGGCCCACCTCCCAGGGTCCCTCCCCTTGGCTGGCTGGCCCCCTGATAGGCCTCCATCACTGGCCAGGCTGAGGGACCCCACACATGCACTAATTTGTGCACCGGGCCTCTAGTTTTCTAATAAGTTAATTTAAGATCATATGTTATTCTCTGAATATTCCCTTGATAATATCCAACAGAATTTTATATGTAGTGTTTTTATCATCATTCAATTCTAAAGAATTTGTAGTATCAATTTAAATTACTCTTTTATTTAAGAGTTATTTAAAAGTGTGTTAGTGTTTTTAATTTATAGATGTATATTATATTGGGGCTGTGTGATGGGAATGGGGAAGTTGGTTGGCTTTTTATTGCTGTTTTCTTATTGTTTTTGAGTTCTATATGACTGGATTTTGACTCTGTGTTCTCAATCACTAGAAACAGTACTTGTCTGTCTAGTGTGTATCTCTGTTTCCCAATGTGTAGGCAGTGTAATTTTAGCTTTTTTTTGTATTCAGCATTACCTAGGGGTAAGTATTTCAGGATATGAGAAATGAGAATGAATGTCAGCTCCAAAAAGTCAACTAATCTACCAAGACAAGGGAAGCTCCTTCCCAAAAGTGCTTTCTCTTCAGGGTTTGAGAGAAAGTATTTGCTTTATTAGCCCACTTTGCCAGGCAGGACACATTTACCATGTTGACTTATCTAATTCTAGTGGTTTGTGGCTACACTGAAAAGTCCTGACTAGTTGTTATAGGCACATCCCATAGGTCATGTGGGATTGAGGAAGTAGAATTTTCAATGTCCTGTTCTGGGGAAAAAAACAATGCATTGGTCTATGGAATTAGAACTTTTGGTTAATTTTGATTCTGCTCAACACTGCTGTCTTCTTGTTCTTCAAGCCTACAGTGTCCACAGCAAAGGAGATAATGTGTATATTTCCATTATAACCTATGCTATTGCTTTGCTTATGTTTATAACTCAAGTAGTTCTCTTGCCTCCCCACTTATATTTTAAGCTTTTTGAGTTCAAGGACTGCATTTTATCTGGCTCCATAGTAGTTTCTCAAGTACTTAGTACAGAGCAAAGCAAAACAAATGCATCAGTAAATGCTTGCTGAAAGAATAAATGTAATGGGTGGATAAAGACCATATATTCTTATCAGAATAAAACAAAACTAAAACAAAGTACATCTTTTTCCTGCTTAACAGTTTGGATGGGTATTTTATCTCCCTTTATATCTTACCTATAAGAACACAGTCTCATTGCCTTGCAATACAGACTGTTTATCATATCTCAGGTTAGGGCCTCCTTCAGGCTGCTATCGTGGTCTCTCCTTTTCATTGCTACTGCCATTACCCCAGTGCAGCATGATACATGCATCCTGAAAATGGTGGGTGTTAATTTGTTTTCCAAATGAATATGGCCATTTTTCTTCCAACTGGACGCTAGCAAAGTGTTTTTCTTTTATGCCCACATCCTTTGTTTTAATGTCCTTGCTTCCTTGTCGATCCTTAATTGGGTTCTTTTGCAGACTGATTATGACTGTTTTTTTTTCTTCCTCACTTCTGTATCATTAATGACAGCGCAGGATAAAGCAGGATCTGATAGTGCATTCTGCTAACCTCTTTGCCAGAAACCCCTATGCACTGCACTGGATTATCTATTAGCTCTTTCTTTTTTTCTGGTCAATTTTCTACTAAATTAAGCCATTACAAGATGATCTTGCATTATATGGGCAAAAGGTAACCCTGAAACAAAGGAACAGACTGGCTGGGATTCCAGGAGAGTTGCACTAACCCAGAGCTGTTGTGAAGCCCCTATCTTTCACTGCTGAATTTGATCATCTGTATCAGTGATGGCGAACCTTTTGAGCTCGGCGTGTCAGCATTTTGAAAAACCCTAACTTAACTCTGGTGCCGTGTCACATATAGAAATTTTTTGATATTTGCAACCATAGTAAAACAAAGACTTATATTTTTGATATTTATTTTATACATTTAAATGCCATTTAACAAAGAAAAATCAACCAAAAAAATGAGTTCGCGTGTCACCTCTGACACGCGTGTCATAGGTTCGCCATCACTGATCTATATGGACAAAACAGGTTAGTTTTTCCCTGTGTGTGCTTCCAGTGAGTTTACCAGTATCTGTGACTTCATAATAGTCGCAGTCATGTGTCTAGGTCAGGACATGCCTCAGATGGAGCCATCTTGCCTTTCCGAGGCCGAGCTATATTTGCTGCAGAAAAGTCTTTGCAAATCCTCACAGCAGGGAAATCTTTGCAATTTAGGGAAGGCTTTTTCAAAGAACAAGAAAGTTTTAACCTAATGTTAAGGCCTTTGTGTACTTGTAGTCATCACTATACCTCAGGAGTGGTCCTTTCAAATGAATAATAGACCTTAGATTTAGAAAGGACCTTGAGGCTATCCGATGTATCTCCCTTCCTTCAGCTAGGAATGCTATTGTGATCCTATTTTACAGGCAAGGCAAATGGGGTCTACAGAAAATGCCATTCTGTAGTCCCAAGATCATCTGAAGACTTCATACTTGACTCCGCCATTGTCTGTACTCTGCCTGTGTTGTGCTATTCTGTCTTGGTCACTGCTTTGGTCTGAATATGCTCTCCAAAGAGTCTGGCCATGTTGCTACATGCTGCGCATCTACTGGGGATAATTTTTACTTCCAACTCCTTTAATTGAGGGCAGATCTGACTCACTCCTATTTGCCTGTAGAGAATTATTATATCCTTTAATGCAATGATAATTCCTCTCAGCCTCTGGAGCTGCATGTGGTTCTTTCACGTGCAACCTGCCATTTACCTATCTTTTGATGTCTATATTAAAATATCTTTTCCAATTACACTTCATTGGGTGCATGTATTCATTAGGTGCCTCCCATAGTTAATGAGTGATTGCATTTCAGACTCCAGAATTCATGTAAGTGGCCCAATTTAATGGGACAGCTTGTTGCATACTTACATTATTTAGCTAGATATTAAAAGTGTTTTTGGAAGATTCTTACGTACACCATTGATGAAACCACCTCACAGAGGCCATATTGGTTTTTGGAAATGGATAGAACTGGATTCCTAGCTTTGCTATAATATGAAATACTGACCACTTAACTAGCTGTGTGGCATTAGACACATTATTATAAACTTTCTATGTCTTATTTTTATCTTTAATGGGATAATAATAGTACATGTCTCACAGGTTTGTTGTGAGGATTGAGCTCACATAATGTATACCACATTGTAAAGATTTAATGCATTGCTGTTGTTATCATCATCACTATCTCTACATTTCAGGGTTGTTGTAAGATTATTAAATAAAGTGATATAAACTATATAGCAATGTTTCCCATCCTTCAAAATAGCAACTCTTATGATTATGATTATTAAAGTTCTGGGAGTATATCATGAAACTGTGACATTTCTGGAGCATGGCTTATTTGATCACAAAGATGGTTATCTTGAGCAAGTAGTACTGTTCAGATTTTCTAATGCAAATCCACTTGTCCCCACCAGAGAGTAAAGTGATAAACATCATGGAGCCCTTTAAAAATGAATCACCTTTTTTACTTTTCCCATTAACCCTGTGTCAGTTTTCTAAAAGTAGTACTAAAACATACTCTTAGAAAATAACTTCTTTTCAGGGTAGGGTAGAGTTGTGACAAATGGTATTACCAAGGTGGCTAACAGAAACACGCATTTTTCAAGAAGTGCTCTGATTAGTTGTTCTCAACCCTTCTCTAATTTTAGCATCCACCTGCACAGCCTACCTCCTACATAATCACCCAGCCAAACTTGTGTACGGGAAATCACAACGGGTTAAAATTCAGAAAGACCTTGATTCTACTTTAGGCTCCAGCACTTGCTAGCTCTCTGACCTTGTCCAAGTCTCTCAATATTAGTTTCTTTATCTATAAAATTGATATAGAAATAGTTTCCCAACCCCTATCAAAAGTTTTGAGGTCAAATAAGTTCCAGGTTGGGTTTTTTTAAAAAATACTGCATGGTGCACAACACCTTCAATGGGATTTGGAATAGAATACAGTAATCAATCACATCAATATTTCTGCAATGAAACATGAATGTTTACAGTGAAAAAGCCTTACAGGTTCTGTCACTGCATACATATTGTCAGAAAACATAAAAAAAAAAACTGCTTGGTTTTCAGAACTTTCTGGAATTTGGAATTTTTGATAATGGAATGAAGAATTCCACCTAATCTCATGAGATTATTCTAAGGATTACATGAAATACATTGTGTGTAGTGGGGATCCTGCTCATCCTAAATAGAAATTCAGACACAATGGGGTGTGTGAAGACCCCTGGATGCCTATTTGCTTGAAATGATCTGTGGAAGGAAAAAAGTCATATAAGGAAAGCTGTGTCTGAAACCCAGGGCTGTAGGCATGAGGGAACAATCTGGTATAACATAATGGTGCTTGTTCTTTAGGCACAGGAACCAAGTTGGAAAGTCTGAGCTGGGGTGATGGGGGCTCTTACAGAGAGTGAAGGGGTGCTCTACAGTGTTGCTGCAAGAAGAAACTGGATATGCTCTTCTCACACGAGCCTCACTGAGAAAGGGTAGAAGCAATGTTTTACTGTCCAGGTGACAAAGTGTTCCACAGAACAAAAGTAAGCATTTACATCCTCCTATGTAGACCCATTGGTGGCTTCAGCCAAAATTTTCAGAAGAGAGGTCAGCAACATTTAAGCCCCTTGTGGATTTGGAGAATCCATGGCTCACCCCAGCGAGGACCTTTGTGTTCCCACAATCAGAGGTACCCACCAGCAGCTGGGGTGAGTCTCAGGGGCTTCCATGGACTATCTTTTATTAAGAATGTAAGTTTTCTAAAAATAGGGATTGTCTTGTTTGTCATGGTCCCCACTCTATCCCCAGCAACTGGGAATGGGCCTGGAACATAGTATGTACCTAAAAACACATTTGTTCAATTAATTTGCTGGCAGTTTACATTCATAAGGAGAGACAGAGTAGAATAATAACATAAAAGGACTGTTCTTAAAGACTGTCAGATATAACTGGGGGTGTTAAGAGGGAATGAGGCACTCTGTTGAGCAGGTAGGGACACCAGTCAGTGGCATGTGAGTTATTAAAGTACATACATTCTCACTTGAAATCAAGGTCAGATATGGCCTGGGGAAACTTGGGACCTTAACATTTTATAAAGGTTCAAAATGTCTTCTGGAGCATTCTGGATATTAGATAGCTAAGCTTCATATAGACACCAAGTGGTGCTTGGAAAGATTTTAATTATAAAGACCTTCAGGATGGGATAAGGGTGAAGGAGCAGGAGCTGTTTGTGGCTGGTTCTTCTTGGGTTTTAGCTGCTCCATTTAGCCCTTGTGGTGTTAATTTAGAGGAAGGGAGAGGCAATAATAATTGGTTGGTGACAAAAGGAAAAAAGGAAAGATTTTCTGTTGTTCTCCACTTTTCCAAGAAGAAATTAGTTTTACTTGAATTATTACTATTAAGGTGAATTCATGTGCACCCATGTGCTGCTAATCATGGGTAAATGCAAGATATATATATATAATGTACATTGAGTAATGATTTTTAAATGGATATTTTCCTCTAATACCCCTCCTCCATCTCTGATCCTTAACTATGAGCTTCTTGAGGTCAGGGAACACAGTTTGTTTTCTGATGCCTAGCATGCTTTCTGTCACATAGTAGGTTTTAATAAAAACATTAATTGAATGAATGAGACAAATTAATAATTAGGATATGGATATACAAATTTATGCCACAGAAATTATTAAAATAAATTATTTTCTCTCAAACTGTTAAATCCTGTCTGACATGAACACTAACAATTTGCTTAGCAAACAGTTCTTTGATATGAAATGCAAAATATAACTTTATTCCACTCTAGGTCTTGGATTATTTTTAAAAAACTAGATTGGGTGGATCCAAATGAATGAGGTTTTCCTCTTTGTTTTTCTTGTTGTGGCTTTTTAAAAAATTTCTTGTTGTGGCTTTTGACATTCCTTCCCATAAATCAGAATACAGCACAGAAAGTATAACCAGGCCTTTTCTTCATACAGTTTGATATATCATAGCTGCTGGTTTCAGTTGGCTCACATTTCCTAAGTAGTCCCTTATCTCATTTTGGTTGATAGCTATTTTTATGAGGTCTTCATGAATTGCTGCTCACCTAAATTAGTTTATTCATTTTGACTTTTAAAAAGACTCCACTCTCGTAGGCTTGCATCATTGCTCATTTTATATCCTCTCTCATTTGTTACAAGGCTAATTTTTAGTCTCTTTCTCATTTCCCTGATGTATTCACATGAGCTTTTTCTATTCTTCTTAACTCCTTCTTTAAGTGGTGACTTTCTACTTTTCCTTTGCCACCCTAAGTATGCTCTAAACACTTGAACTGATGAATTATGTTTTTGTTTGTGTCCTTCCTTCTTCTTATGTTTTCATTACAGCCAATTGTTGGCCTCTATGAACAGCTGCTGCACATAAGGCTTCATCTCTGATTTTTTTGTTCATTCTGGAAGGTGCAACACTATGTTCTTGACAATGAGCAAGGAAAGGATTCTTCACTCAAGCAGTGTTTCCCACAATTGACCAGTATTTTCCCTGCTGCATACACCAACTCTTTTGTTTATACAGCATGTCTTTCACTTAGCTCACAAATACTGCATAGCTATAGATGCCTAGCAGAGTGCTAGGCACTGGAGAGATAGAGGTGAACATGGCCTTGCCATCAAGCATTGATCTTATTTATTTCATTTATGGACAGTCAACTATTTTTTTAAAATTAATTAATTAGTTTTTAAATTTATTTTTATTGTTGAAAGTATTACAGATATCTCCTTTGTTTTATTTTCCCACTGACCCCCTCCACTCTGCACCCGCTCCTACCAGGCCTCCACCACACTATTGTCTGTGTCCATGGGCTATACATATATGCATACAAATTACCTGGTTAATCTCTCCCTACCCCACCCACCCCCATCTTCCCTCTGAAATTCATCAGTTTGTTCCATGTGTCTATGTCTCTGGATCTATTTTGCTCATCAGTTTAATTGTTCATTAGATTCCACATATGAGTGAGATCATGTGATACTTACCTTTCTCTGGAACAGTCAACTCTTTTACCCATAACATGGATAAAGGCAACTTCAAAATCATTTTTAACTTTCTGCTTAAAGATGTACCCATCCTGATTAATTTCAAATTAAAAACGGATTTGCATTTTTTGAGATATAACATTCAATAAACCCATAGTGTGCTGGAGAACTGACTGCCTGGTTCATTCAAATGTGTCCATGACATATTCAGAGGGAGGCCACGTGATACTGCACAAAGTTTATCCAATATTTCTTGCATACACATTTCTATTTTTTCCTGGATTATCTTTCTTTGCAAGCATCCAAAGGGTGGGCACCAGGCTAGTTTGATTCTATTTTTAGGGAAACTAACCTCAGAGCCACATCACTCCATTACATCTAAAATAACATGTACATGGGAAGTCCTAGCCATAGCAATCAAGAGAAAGAAATAAAAGGCATCCAAATTGGAAAGGAGGGAGTAAAACTCTCATTATTTGCAGATGACATGATGTTGTATGTAGAAAACCCTAAAGACTCCACCAAAAAACGACTATATTTAATAAATGAATTTGGCAATGTAGCAGGAGACAAAATCAACACCCAAAAATCTATAGCTTTTTTTATATACCAATAATGAATTCTCAGAAAGAGAAACTAAGCAATCCCATTTACCACTGCAACAAAAACATTAAGATACTTAGGAATAAACTTAACCAAGGGGGTAAAAGACTTGTACCCAGAAAACTACAAGACATTGAGGACATTGAAGAAAGAGATAGAGGAAGATATAAACAAGTGGAAGAATATACCGTATTCATGGATTGGTAAAATAACATCATTAAGTGGAAGAATATACCGTATTCATGGATTGGTAAAATTAACATCATTAAAATGTCCATAATACCCAACGCAATCTATAGATTCAGTACAATCCCTATTAAAATACCAATGGCATATTTCACAGATCTAGAACAAATACTCTAAAAATGTATATGGAGCCAAAAAGACCCCAAATATCTGCAACAATCTTGAGAAAAACAAAGTTGGAGTAATCACAATAACAGATTTCAAGTTTTACTACAAAGCCACCATAATCAAAACAGCCTGGTACTGGCACAAGAATAGGCATATAGATCTATGGAACAGAATAGAGACCCCAGAAATCGCCCAAGTCAATTAATATTTGATAAAGGAGGTAAGAACAGCCAATGGAGTCAAGAGAGTCTCTTCAATAAATGGTGCTGGGAAAATTGGACAGATACAAGCAAAAATAAATAAGTAAATAAAACTAGACCACCAACTTACACCATACACAAGAATAAACTTAACATGGATAAAAGACTTAAATGTAAGTCGTGAAACCATAAAAGTCTTAGAAGAAACCATAGTCAGCAAAATCTCATACATGTCTCATAGCAATATGTTTATGGATACATTTCCTAGGGCAGTGGTCAGCAAACTCATTAGTCAACAGAGTCAAATATCAACAGTACAACGATTGAAATTTCTTTTGAGAGCCAAATTTTTTAAACTTAAACTATATAGGTAGGTACATTGTTATTAATTTAATTAGGGTACTCCTAAGGCTTAGGAAGAGCCACACTA
>NW_005357414.1:488866-523973 GCF_000412655.1 Myotis brandtii | reverse complement strand
CTTTCACTCCACAATGTTCCCTAAAATTAACTTAATAAACTTTACTTAAAGTTTTAAGTCAACTTCGCACTGTACGTGCACGTCTGCACGTGGTATTTTGTGGAAGAGCCACACTCAAGGGGCCAAAGAGCCGCATGTGGCTCGTGAGCCGTGGTTTGCCGACCACTGTCCTAGGGCAAAGGAAACTAAGGAGAAAATAAACAACTGGAAATACATCAAAATAAAAAGCTTCTGCATAACAAAAAGAAACTATCAACAAAAGGAAAAGGGAGCCCACTGTATGAGAGAATATATTTAGCAATGATATATGTGATAAAGGGTTAATATCCAAAATATATAAGGAACTCATACAACTTAACAAAAGGAAGACAAACAATCCAATTAAAAAATGGGCAAAAGACCTAAATAGACACTTCTCCAAAGTGGACAGACAGATAGCCAAGTGACATATGAAAAAATGCTCAAAGTTATTGATCATCAGAGAGATGCAAATTAAAATGACAATGAGGTATCACCTCACACCTGTCAGTATGGCTACCATCAACAAATCAACAAATGACAAGTGCTGGTGAGGATGTGGAGAAAAGGGAACCCTAGTCCACTGCTGGTGGAATGCAGACTGTTGCAGCCATTATGGAAAACAGTATGGGGTTTCATAAAAAAAAATTAAATATATAACTGCCATTTGACACAGCAATCCCACTTCTAGGAATATATCCTAAGAAGCCCTAAACACCAATCAGAAAGAATATATGCACCCCAATATTAAAGGCCTGCGAGAAGATACACATACATTCAGAGACAGCTGGGCCCTCCCTTCTCACTGCATGGTGGTTATCACCACTTCCATTGTCTACATTGCACCCTCCACCTTCTTGGTAAAAAAAAAAGACAAAGAGTATGAGGAAATCCAGAATGTCAATAAAACAAACTGTCTTAATATACTTCTTAGTGAGAATATTAGTCCCATGAGTAATAAAAAAACAAAAAAAAACTAAACAAATCTTCTAATTTAAAACAAAACAAAAATAGGATGGGAAGAGATCAATCAAAGGACTTGTATGCATAACCCATGGATGTAGACAATAGGGTGGTGAAGGCCTGGGTCGGGGGGAGGGTGACAGGGGCAGTCGGGAGGGAGTCAATGGGGAAAAAAGGGGAAATATGTAATACTTTCAACAATAAAGATTTAAAATAAAAAATAGCATGTACAAAAGGTCATTGATTCACCGGATTTAATTCATTTTCTTTTCTCTGTGCTTTCTAAAGGAAGTAATGATTGTTAAAATGAAATGATGTGACATGAACATATGGGAGAGCATATTTTCCAATAACACATCTGATGAGGGGTTGATTTCCAAAATATATAAAGAACTTATATAACTCAACACTGGGAACACAAACAATCCAATTTACAAAATGGGCAAAGGGCCTGAATAGACACTTCTCCAAAGTGGACACACAGATGGCCAAGAGACAAGAAAAAAATGCAAAACGCCATTAATCATCAGAGAGATGCAAATTAAAACCACAATGAGATATCACCTCACATCTGCCAGAATGGCTACCATCAATAAATTAACAAACAACAAGTATTGGCAAGGATGTGGAGAAAAGAGAACACTGGTGTACTGTTGCTGTGAATGCAGATTGGTGCAGCCACTATGGAAAACAGTATAGAGCTTCCTCAAAAAGTGGATCTGCCTATGACCTAGTGATCCCACTTCTGGGAATATATCCTAAGAATCCAAATCAGAAAGAATATATGCACCTCTATGTTCATAGCAGCATTGTTTACAATAGCCAAGATATGTAAAAAGCCCAAGTGCCCATAAGTAAGGGAGTGGATAAAAACACTGTGGTACATTTACACAGTGGAATATACTACAGGGCTGTAAAAAGAAGGAGCTCTTACCTTTGCAACAGCATGGATGGACCTGGAGATTATGTTAAGTGAAATAAGCCAGTCAGAGAAAGACAAATACCATATGATCTCACTTACTAGTATATGTGAAATCTAATGAACAAAGTAAACTGACAAGCAAAATAGAACCAGAGCCATGGATACATGGAACAGACTGACTGCTGTCAGAACGGAGGGATGCATGTTGCGGGGGGGCGGGTCTGGATGAAAGAAGGTGAAGGATTAGCCAAAGAACATATGTGCATAGTCCGTGGACACAGACAATAGTGAGGTGATGGACTGAGGGAAGGGGGCCCGGGGGCTGGGTGGAGGTAGGCAAAGGGCAGGGGAGGCGGGGTAGTGGGGACATCTGTAATAGTGTCAACAATAAAAATAAATTTTTAAAAATGCAATGGAATGAAACTAATCACAGGCTGTAAATATTTAGCCCCAATTGTGAGGCAACTTTTAAACATGGGCTGCTTATCCTCTTTCTGTCCTTATGGGTTTTTGTATTCTACCCTCAGATCAAGCTGCACATTAGAAAGCAACATCTTTTCTAGATTGCTTCCTTGGGACCTGCTTCCCTTGCTGTGATGTGGATGGATGGCACCCAATCATGTCCTAGTTGAGCAGAGTAAAGTATAAGCTCTGATATGAAGTTTGTGGATGCTTTACACCCAGGATAGTTTCACACTACCTTGTCTAGCAGCTGAGTCTGAGCCTCTGTAATTTATTTATCTTTCTGATTCAGAAACTTTGAAACTATCCTTTTACTAATTCAGGGAAATGCCTGAGGCTTTATTTTGTTTGGTTTTTGTGCCTTCCTTTTTTGTGTTTATCACAGTAAATTATTTGAAAAACTTCTATCACTTTCTCTAGGAGCTTTACAAATAACCTATTGGGTAAGCACATATGCCATGTTATAAAGATGTACGACAGCAACTTTGCAGAGTGCCCTCTCACACTCCAGGACCCTTGGGGGATGTCAGAGAACTGGTTTCGGCCCGATCCCCGCAGGCCAGGCTGAGGGACCCCACCTGCCAGAGGGACCCCGCTCACTCCGCAGATGCCCTTAGAGCCCTGGCACTGCCTCAGGTGCGGAGGGCTGGGGAGGGACCAAGGGAGGTTGGCTCCAGGGCCTGTCAGGCCTGTCTTGCCCAGTCCCACCCCGCCGGCCACCTTCTAATTAATTCCCTTTCAATGTGCATGAATCCGTGCACCAGGTCACTAGTTTTAAAATAAAACAGTGCATTGAAGCCAATCAAAATCCCCAGACCAGAAAATGGTTTTTCAATTTGTCAGATGGTTCTAATCCAGGTTCCAAGCTCAGCTAAAGTAGCCATGAAATTGCTCCCCAATCCTACTGTCTCCCCAAGCCTTCTAAATCAGCATGCATAAAAATTTATGACAGCAAAGAAATATGCTCCGTGCCTTGATTCTTAATATGGTCAGATTGCAGTTAACCAGAAAGCTGCCAGTCATCAGCACTGCAAGTCATTTTTAGTTTCTATTTAATCAAAAGCCCCATTTTTGTCTTAAGCTTCTCGGAGTTGATGAAAAGTCTTGCTTTCATGTATGAATGCAGAAGCCTGTCTTTGAAATTATGGAGTGGATTACTGTCTGGTGATGGAGAACTCTGGCAGTGGCCCACACCAGAACCAAATTTGTGTGTGGAAGAGCTTTTTACTGTTGTGATTGTCAATATTTCTCCACCAAAAATATCCCTCTTTTATCCTCTCTCCCAAAGCCTACTGTGACCTTCACATTTCCGCTCCTGCAATTCATTCCTTTGAGTCAAACATTCCCCATGCCATAAGGGTCTTTCTAAAATACAGAGACCTAAGAAAATCAATAAATGAAATCCCTAAGACTGCACTGAGAAGTCAATCAAATTTTCCTCCTTCCCAAACTCAGGAATAAAAGAAGGAGCAAATTTAGCTCCTTGGGCTTCTAGGTGTGCAAGGAGAAGTGTCTGAAAGGAAGAATAGAACTCAGGAAAGGAAAGGACAATTTAAGACTAGTTCAAGCCTGTCCTGCCCACTGGTCTTTGTCTTAAACTATAGAAAGAAAACTGATACCAGCACATGCATGCGTGTGTGTGGGAGGGGGGTGTTAAAAGTAGAACATAATGAAAATAATAAACTTATTATTTGAAACTGCTGCTGTTTTGGGGATTCTATATTTAGATTTTATTAAAAATCTAAGGATTTGAAGGCTGTTTGGTGTAACTAGAACAGGATAATTTCACCATAATCTCCCTCTACCAGCTGAATCCAAATAGTGCCACTCCTCTCCCAATATAGCTCTGATAAAGGTCTGATAATTTCAACAGAAGTAAAGGGAGAATAATGCTTTTTCTACCTCTCTTTTAAGAACAGAGTTAGGAGGGTGTTTGCTTTAAATTACAAAAAGCCAGGTTAAGAGTTCTTTATGACCTTTTATTTTTTACATGGGTGGTGAAAATTAAAAAGGGTCAAAGACATCCCAAGAATAATGAGAAAGTACACCCCCTTCCTGGTTACAAAGACGCCCTACTTCTTTCTAAAGAGAATCAGCAAATTACCATGGAAATCTGCCCAACAGGCAATGCTCAAGTGGGAGTCAGAGTCTTTGTTAGCAGGGCTTTGTGGGGGCCGACACCATAGTGAACATGGTTAAGCCTCACTAATTCCCTGAATGGGGGAAAGGCCAATCTTGATTTGTAAGAAGCTTGAATTTGAAAATATGTTTAAAGAAATGCCATGCTGTTATTTCCAAAAACCTGCAGTCAAACTGCTGGTTGAGGTCTGTGCTCTGAGCTGTCCTGACTTTTCAGGCCTTGAACAGATAAGGGCTATAATTAGCATATTGGTCATTTGAATGCAAAGTGCAGTTAAAAACCCCGCATGTTAACATACTCCCCTAGCAGGGTGTCACTTTTCTATTGTTTATAGTATTAATTAGCCTAGCCACCTGCTCCCTTTCCTTTTTAGTAATAAACTTTAGCCTACCATGTCAGAATTCATTAAATTTTCCATATTAGCAACTGGAATGAATAAGAAGTTGTGGGTCGGGGGGGGGGGGGGGGGGGGAGGTGAACAACTTTTAAAAATCAACATGTACATATTTTAAATGTCTATTTAGCTGACCTTTAAAACTCATTATTTGATTCATATTTATTATTTTCTGAGTAGGGAATGTATTATCTTGGATAATTCAAAGGGGTAAGGGGCAAGCTGTTTCAATACCCCTCCTCCTCAAGTGACCTGACCAAGTAAACACCAGAGAACATTAAATGTAATGAGTTCCTGGATTATAACAAAATAAGGATTGATTATGAGGCTCAACAGGTGCTTAATTATATGGAACAACAACACATTGAGGTCTACATCTCTTAAACACATCTGTGATGGTCAGCCGGTTCTCTGCACACATATTAACTTTGTTTTTAACTTCACATTTGAGACCATTTAATTTGAAGTGTGACTGAGTTATGTTTGGGAAGGGGGAAAAGGAGAGAAAGGACTACAGCTACAGTTTTACTCAAATAGTCAATTTCTTCATCATTTTTCTATTAAAGTGAAAGAAAGCTATGTTCTTTTCCAAGTTGAATACACCATAAGGGAAAATAAGTAAGGACTGCAGAAAAAAACTGGGTGAAGGTTCAGAGAGAACCAAACTTAAAAGCATGCCCTTGGGAAAATCCCCCAATTCTACTTTCTGCCCCTGTGAAATTCAGACATTTTGAGGAAAATGGCCAGAATGTATACACAAACCTAAGGAGGAAAGATAATACTTAAGCAATGAAATCCCTAAGGCAATGGTCCCAAACTTTGCTGCACATTAGAATCTGAGGAGATTAGGACCTGAGGGGACTTTAAAAAACCCCGATGCTCAGATTACTGCCATACAATTAAATTAAAATGTCGGGGGATTAACCAAAGACTACCAGAGACAACAGTATAGTTCCACAAAGTCAAATTTATTGTGGAAGTGCATTGAAAAGAGGGAGGAGAGAACATCTTTTAAGAAATATATTTATATTGATTTCAGAGAGGAAAGGGGAAGGAGAGAGAGATAGAAAAATAAATGAAAATCATTAATCAGCTGCCTCCTGCATGCCCCACAGCATACCACACACTGGGGATCAATCCCACAACCTGGGCATGTGCCCTGACCATGAATCGAAAGATGACCTCCTGTTTCATAGATCAATGCTCAACCACTGAGCCACACTGGCCAAAAGCAAGAACATCGTTTGTAACATTTGGGTTCCTACTGAGTGATTCTGAGGAGTGTCTAAGGAAGCAAGAATAAATTCTGGATTGATTGCAGTTTCTGCGGTGGGATCAGAAGGGATCAGGAGAAGAAGATATTGACTAGAAATTGGGTACTGTCATGAGGAGAGAGTGACTGAGCAATTGGGAATCCCCATTAATAAATGAAAATAGCAAAGCAGATCTGGAGCATCATCGATAAGAAAGCAGAAGTCAAAGAATGTGGAGGTCATGATGTCATTTTACAACTGCTGTGTGACCTTGGGAGAAACAGTGTTTTCTGCTAACTTTGCAGCTGGCTTTATCTGTCTGTCTTCCCAGGGCTGCTTTTCCTTAGTCCAAGCTGATTTTCTTTCTTTCAGTCCCAAGCAAGTTTTGACTTTTTCAGAGGGATAGGCCTGAGGAAAAAGTTGACAGAAAAATCAGCTCTTCATAGTTTTGCTACTTTTCAGCGGAGTTGGCAAATTACTAATGAAAAAGTGCATTTAAAACTGGCGAATTATGAATAAGGCCTGCATTTGAGTTAGTATTATTGTACCAATATCAATTTCCAGGGCTTTGACAATGTACTGTGGATGTGCAAAATAATATTCATACAATAGTAGATCAAAATATTGGGGAAAACTCAGGGAAGGAAAACCTGGGAATCTCTGTATTATTTCTACAACTTCATATGAGCTTTAAGCTATTTCAAGAAAAAGATATAGGTGTCAAGTGGAAAAACAGGTTTGTGTTGATTATCTAATTAAGACTTTTTAAAAATAGTCCGACTTAACCTATGCTCTTCCCCCCAAATCCAAAATTGGTTGTACCAATGTTCTCTTATGTGTCACTGGACTTGAAAGTGCTAAATTTGAATGCAGTACATAGTAGTGATGCCAGTCGACATCCATGTCTACCAGGTACAGATCCCTGTGGGGTTGTAAATATGGGACCAGTTTATGCATCCACAAGATGCCATTTGAGTCAAGTATGGGAATATTCATTAAATATCCCCAGATAGGGAGAGGAGGAAGAGAGTTATACTAGGCAAAGGGGAGGGCAGGAGGAAAGAAAGGCGCAGAGATATGAAAGTCAAGGCATACCAGGGAAATAGATAATAGTTTGATGGGGCTGACTCTTTGGGATATAAGGGAGGATTGGTGAAAGAAGAATCTGGATGGGTTGGAGCTAAAGTGGGACAGTCTGTATGTGATTCTCCTCTCTCTGAAAATAAGGACTTTGGATTTCCCTTGTAGTACTACATCTGTCTTATATTAAGGTTACTTGAGTATATATCTTTTCTCCCCAATGAGATTCCAAGCCCCTTAAAGAGATAGTCCAAGTTTGGTTCATAGTGTAGCATCTGTTGCCTCTAGTTGTGTTCTTTGCACTTAGTAGGTGCTAATAAAATTGTCCTAGGCATGAATAACATATTACAAAGATGCAGTTGATATTCACTCTCCAGAACATCTGGAACCCCAAGATAATGTTAAATGATGTGCTTACCTTCAGGGAAATGAAGGTAACTGGTAGAAAATCACACAACTTATTTCCCTCAAGCTCTCCTTGTGTCTGACTTTGGTGACTGGGGAAGGCGATGCCCTGTTATCTTTGACACATGCCCCCCCCCCACTTATCCCTGGATCATGCCATAATGACATCCTATGAAAAAAGGTGGTGTGCCTTTCCCTAACGGATTTAGCATTCCAGTCACACTTCTCTTTGTTTAGCTTTGCTGGAGGGTTGCAAAGTTGTCTCCCTCCTCTCCTACTTGTTCCACAGATCTCTGAATTATAGTGAATACAATGGTATCCAAGCATGACCTGAAGATGGCAGGTAAGGAATTCCTTAAGAAGGAGATTCCCCCCCCCCCAGAATTTGGCTAGTGTACATTATCTAAGGTGATTTCCACCATGCCTGTAGGTGATTTTCCCTCTTAGCCCCCTGAGAGAAATATTCCATTGCTCACCACTTCAAATGGTTGGGTGTAGGGATGGGGGACACTTCTGTTCCTGACAATCTCATTATGTGGTTATCAGGAGCAGACACTGCCCAGGTTGTCACGACAACCAGTAGTGATTCAATGCTTCCCTGAAAGGTCTGTATCTCTGGCAAATAATCAGCCTTTAGCTCTCAGCAGATGCTGAACTGAGCATCCAATCACAGGTGAGTTGGGAAAGCGTGACATCATAGTCCAGCCGGTCCAAAAGAAAAAATAAGATTTGTTGCGCTATTTATTTTCTTGGTTCTTTGTTCCTTAGATTTTGTCCTCTACTTTCTCCTCTCTCTCTCTTTTTTTCTAGTAAAATGGGGAGAGCAATGAAACCAACTTTCCAAATTCAATTTATTCTACAGTTTGACTTAGATTTGGGCAGTGCAGTGATTGGAATGTGTGAGGAAGAAATGTATAATGTGATCCACTGCAAAATCCAACAAAGCATTAGATCAATTAAATAATGTGGTTTGATATGTAGGACCATCGTGGAAGAGGGGTAATTAAAATCAAGTCAGAAGAGAGGAACTTTCCCATTCTCATACTAATTCATCCAGGTCCATCTGCACTTAATTGTCTTCTGCTTTTCCTTTACTAACTTCCTGGTGGAAGGGAGGAAAGAGTCTGTGGGCTTCTGACAGCTCATAGGTTCTACAGGGCAGGTTTCTAAGGGCTGCTAATTATAGTGAAGGAAGGAGAGGAGAGATCCCATTCCCAAGGTCCCACCATACAGGGAACATATGTAAATGAAGACTCATCAAGTCTATTAACACATTAAGCACCAAGCCTGTTTTGTCTTCAGGACCAAAAGTAGAGTCCGGCCTGTGTGGCTCCGTGGTTCAGCGTAGACTTGTGAACCAGGAGGTCACAGTTTGATTCCCGGTTAGGGAACATGCTTGGGTTTCCAGCTTGATCCCCAGCAGGGAGCATTCAGGAGGCAGCCTATCAGTGATTCACTCTCGTCATTGATGCTTCTGTCTCTCTCTCCCTCTCCTTTCCTCTCTGAGGTCAATAAAAAGAAAAAGAATCTAGGGAGATAGGGTGGGTAAGTTTCACAGAGGAGAAAACTAAAGCCCAGGAAAATTTGCATCTTTCTCAAGGTTTCCTAGCCAGAAGTTAGAATAATCTGTATCTCCTGATTCCTTGGCAATAACTGTGAAGGCCCAAGAGGATGGGGATTTTCTACCCATGGCCTTCGTTCTTTCCCCACACTATGGTTTTTAAGGGACCTTTTGGCATTTCTGAGGCTTCTTGCTCTTTGTCCAGCAGATTACCTACCATGTTGCCTCCTAGAGAAGAGCTGTAACCCTAATGATGAGGGAGGGCAGTAAGGAAGGGGCTCAGTAGGGCCTGATCTCAGTGATGGCAACAGGTTGTAGTGAATAGGCCCTGGTAAAGGAGTGGGAACTGTGCTCCCAGTCAATGCCTTGCACACTAGCTGTACCAAGCCAGATTCTTTTGTATTCAGAGCAGAAAGGGAGATTTTTTTAAAGTGTAGTACTGTAGTAAAAGCTGTGAAGACTGAAAACCACAGAGATATAGAGTCTATCACTGGAAACCATTTCTGGCTTGAAGTAGGGGTGGGAAGGGAATCAGGGTATTCAGGCTGCTTTTGCTCAGTGGGTTGTACATTTCTGCCTTGCATCCAGTGCCTGTTCAGGTATGGCTCAGCTCAGCCTGACACACCTTAACCTTTATTGAAACATTGACCTTGAAATCAGACCCTTTTTATGATAGCAGGGGTGTTTTTGTTTGTTTGTTCTGTCTTAATCCAAAGAAGACCATAGTTTCCCAAGTATGCTTATTGTAAAACTATACAAACTATGGAGAAGTAAATGGAGAAGAAAATGGTTAATACCCCAACCATACACACATACATATCTTCCTTTCCACCTTTTTTAATTCCTAGAGTTACCCTATTAGCATTTTGGTATGTATAATTCCAGGTTAAACACACACAATTTTTTTTTAACAAAAATAAAATAGTATACATGCTGTCCTGTCACTTTTTTCACTCAAGAATGTGTCAAGGTGTATTTCTATTTTAATATGTAGGAATCTACCTGATTCTTTTTAGCTAATGAATAATATGCCAAAATATGTATATACCAGAATTGATTTAACAATTACTTTATTGAGGGGCATTTAGATTGTCCTTTATGTAAGATTTTTTTTTCATCCTTACATAAAATTCAGGAATAAACATACTTGGACATATCCTGGCATGGTTTTTATGAGTATTTTCATAATCAAATTCCTTGAGCTGAAATTGCTTGGTCACGTGACATATGCATTTTAAAATTTCCCAAATATTGCCAACTTGCCCTCCAAAAAGCTGTGCCATTTTATACTTCCATCAATGTATATGAGAGTGAGCAATGTTCCCCTTTCCTGGAATTGGATTGGAGCAGTTTGAAAATACTTTTTAAAATTTACTTCTGTTGCTACAAGTCCCATCCCAGAGCCTCTCACTTCTCATGTGACTCAAGGGGCTGGTTGGATTGGTGGGAGCCAAATAAGATATACAAGTGAAGATGCCATGTAGAGTGGTAGAAAGAACACAGAACTGAGAGTGGGAGACTTGGTTTCTAGGACCATCTCTCTGAGGCATTGGACAGGCTACTTTAAATTGCTGGGCATCCATTCCCTCATCTGTAAAATGCAGATCATAATAGTACACTGTTGTGGTTGTTGTGTGGATAAAACAGGGAGATACAAAAGTGGTTGGCAACTTGCGAAGCAGGATGCACATGCCAAGTGGTTATTATGTTAGTGTTGTGATTATATCCTTAAATTAATGAGCTTGGGGAAGGGAATGGAGGACAGTGAGAGTTAAGTGGGAAATCTTTAAGACATTTCAGCTTCACTGAAAATTTCCATGCAGTTGTCCTATATTCTTGGAGAACAAACCACATTGGCAGTAAAAACTGCTTTATGGTATCAAAAATAAAATAGGTTATTCCCCTTTCACAGGAAGACTAAAGTATTTTGTGCTGGGCCTGACTCCTAAGTCCAGTCCTCTTTCTATGACACCACTATGCTTTAATTTTTCATGCACCTAATAGGATTGTGGCCCTGTGCTACTTTCTGTAACCACCAGGGAGAGAAGAAATATACACATGAAATGTTCAAATAACTGTGTGCGGTGACCACATAAATAGCTCTGAGTTATAGCAGAAGTATACGGGAGGATTAGAGGGAAATCAAATACCTTTTAATTACTATTTAAATCAATAGCCGAGAAGACCCAAGTTAAATCATTAGCCAGGAAAATCCAGTTATATCTTTCTATTTCTTAAAAAAACATTCTTATTGTTTAAAAAATAACTTGAATAAGTGCATTTTACAAGTTAGAAATGTAAAGTTTAAGTGAATGACATTCATCTTCAGATCAGCACTTTTTAGATTAAATTTATCATGATGTAAAAACAAAACTTAATGCGATGGGTTACTTTTTTTTAACCTCAATGTTAATTTAAAAGATATCTGTAAAATCATTAGAAGCAGAACCATCCTGATTTCAACCTATTAATTAGGGATTTGAGAAGGAGGGTGATGAGTGTTTTTGCATTAGAAGACAAGTAACCACCATGCCAAAAAAAAAAAGCTATTTAAAAAAAGCCCGATTAAAAAAAATTAACAAAAAACAACAATAACAATCTGGTATACTCTGGGCTTTTTTACCCCAAAGAAAATATGCATCTTAACCAAACCAGTAAAGCCATGTCTCATATTAGAAAAAGCATATTCTCTGGACTCAAATCTATATACAAATCTCAGCTCTGCCATCCTCTGCAAAGTTCATGTAATACTCATGCATGCACAAGTATATTTTAATTAAGGAAAATTCAAAGTAAAATGCAAAGTTATCCTTTTAAAAATCTAGGGTATATAGTTCACTTAGTCTTTGTCTCCCTCTTTCTTGCTTTAGAAGAGTCATTGTTGTTCTCTTTTCAATTCCCAGTATCATCACATGTTAAAGTAAATTAGTCCAAAGATGCATCCCATTCTCTAACTTTCCCAGATGTTGCCTCTGGTAAATCTAGAGTTCTGTTGCATGACTTTTCTAAAAGTGGCAGATATATTAGTTCACTCCAGTCTTGAAACTTATTTTGTTGGCATTATGGAGAAATGATTGCTGGATGTTATGAAGAGTTGACAAAAATTGGATAAAAGTGCACTGGGAGTGTCATGACCCATTTTTACAATTTATGTATATGAGGATATAGTTATCTTTACAAAAAATAAGTTTGAAAGTGTAGAGGAAAAAATAACCCATAATCCTATTACTTTAACCCAACTGTTATAATTATGTGTCCTTTTTCTGATTCTTATTTACAGGCATATTTTACATCATTATAATTCAAATGAGCTTATTATTTTGCATTTGTTGTTGTTTTTGTTAATCCTCACCATAGGATATTTTTTCCATTGACTTTTATTTTTAGGGACAGTGGAAAGGAGGAGGAGGGACAGAGAGAGAAACATCGATGTGAGAGAGACACATTGATTAGTTGCCTCCTGCACATGTCCAGACAGGGGCCAGGGATCAAACCTGCAATGGAGGTACTATCCTTGACCAGAATAGAATCCAAGACCCTTCAAACAGTGGGCTGATGCTCTAACCACTGAGCTAAACCAGCCAGGGCTCATTGTCATTTTTAATGAAAATTTAAAGTCTCCTCACTGAGATTTAGCATGATTTACATGAGCTAACCAAATCCTGGGGTGGGAGTATGGATTTGGGAATAGTAAAAGATAATTTTGGAGTTAGATTTTAGGCATTGGACACCAGCAAAAAATTGAATTCTTTTTTAAAGACAAGAGAGGCCATGGAAGGTTTTAGGGAGAGCCACATTTTAAAGAAATAAAATATATCTATATCTAACTATATAAAGTAGATTCTTTTTGTGGTGTAAAAAGATATGTTTTTTTTTCAAAATATATGTTTCATGTGCAGCAAGGTAGTTTCCCTAAGAAGACTGTCATCTCTTTGAATCCCAGTGCCATATCTGTCTCTCTGCGTTTACTGTGTATTCCAGAGACTACATCAGTATTACCTGCTTTCCTGACAGGTGGTGTCCTAAATCCAAGCCATTTTCCTTTCAAAAGAGTGCCCGTGTAGCTGGACAGATTTCCTCCCCTAAAACTTATCTGAAATTCAAGTCTTCCTGAAGGGTTAGTTAAGGAAGAGAAATTAAATACCCCCCTCTCCTTCCTACTCTCAGGAGAGCCTCTTTCTTGATAGCCAGACCTCTGCCTAGACAACCCTGACGGTGTAGAAGTTTCCATCTTATTTTCCTTTCCCTCTCCCAGTTCCCTCCCCTTTATTTTTTTTCCCCTTCCAAGGCGCTTCCTGCCTGGAAACAAAAGATTGGTCCCCAGTAGCCCACTCAGGGCGATTTTAGTTTGATGCTCATCCTCTGATTGGTCTATGTACTGCGCAGAGCCCAGATGATGTCATAGCAGAGAAGGGCTAGGGAGTGGTTGCGGAGCTGGGACTCTACCTCTGGCTGGCAGCTGTCAGAGGCGGGCCTTCTGGGGTCTTGTGTAGGATGCTGCAGCTTTCCCTTGCCTAGAGCAAGGGTGCGCGTCCGGGAGGGGGTACAGGGGAGGGGGGCGGGGAGTTGGCTGGGCCGGAGGCGGCGGCTATAGCCACGGGGTTGTGGCTCCGCAGCCGCGCTATCCCGCTATCTCCAGTGCTCTGAGGTAGAGGAAAGGTCTTGACAGGTTGGCTGGACCAGTGGCAGGTAAATCCACTTATTGCACCTGGCTCACTCAGGGGAGGGGGTGGTGGCTGGGCATTGCTTTTAGGGGGCTGGGAAGATTTTCTGCCTTCTCAGATCCCCCTCTGGCTCTTAAGGCGTTCCAGCCTTGAGTCCCTGATGTGGCTCCCAGGGAGTCCTGAGAACAAGGGCGCTGTTGGCAGGATCTCTGGTTGGGAAAGCAGACAAGTGGGTGTGTCAGGGCTCTTCCCGAGGGCTTGGGCTCCTTCGCTGTGTCAAACCTTATACAACCATACTGGGCTGGAGGCAAAATCCGTCCCCAAAGCTATGCCAGCCTGTAAATCCTATGCCTTCTATGAGCCCCCTCCACCAGCCACTGTTGCTGGGATGGCAGTTCCCACCCCCACCTCCAGGGGTCGGGGTGTGTGTCTGTGGCCTAGCAAGTCCATAGGGGGAAGAGCCAGACCTGAACAAACAAAAAAAGTGACTATTTTAAAAAGGGGCACCTTTCCCCTTTTCCTTATTTTTCCTTATCCCCTTGCCCGCCCCCCTTTTTTTTTGGTGGGAGAAGGGTAAAGGCAGGAGGACTCTTTTCTTCTGTGGGGTTTGGAATTATGGAATAATGTCCCTAAAAAGCCTTGGGTCCCTCAGTTGGCCTTTGTCTTTGTCTGGGGAGAGGGGTCATTAGGTCCAGTGGCTCTTCCTTCCCTGTCCTCCTCAGCTTGCAGGGGGCATTGCCCTTAATTTTTGAACTGGATTTGACAAGATTACTGCTGCACTTTTGGACAGATTGAACATTTTACAGTCTTGATCTCAGCAGGTTTTCCTTCCTGAGCTGGTGGTTGAGGGGTGGGGTGGGGTATATCAGGAGGGCGGTGCCAGGAGGGAGGGAGCTAGAGGCTCCACTTGGAGTTTTGTTTTGTTTTGTTTTTGGTCCTACCTTCCAGAATCCAGTGCCAGACTCTGGACTTGAGGGTTCTGGACTATGGTCTATAGAAGTGAAGGAGAGAAGGGTGAGTGGCTTGGCTTTGGGAAGCATGCAGGGGGAGGTTGCAGCACTATTTTTTTTAAATGGCTTTCAGCAGGGAAGCCTTTAGCCATGTTAGTCTTGCTCCCCTCATGGTTTTGCAGACTCAAATCCAGGTCAACTGTATGGCTGTCTGAGGTGCTGGAACAGAAGAAAGTCCACTCCTATTGGTGATAACACTGTGGCCCTGTTCTGAGATGACCGATGTATGAAGGTCAGTGTGGTTTTCACTGGACTATTTGCAAAATTATAATTGGGTAGGTCTGTGATTTGGTGCTTAAGTCCCCTAAATCAGGGCCATCTTTGAGCAAAGGGACTTAATATGGTAATGGATGATTAATAGGCAAGTGCTTGGAGAGCCAGCTGTGTAAGCCTCTGTTTCTGAATACAAATGTTGTACCCCATTCCCCTATGAAAGAGGCAAAATGAAAAGCGACTGGGATGTATGCTGGGTAAAAGATGACAGCTGAGTATCTAGAGGACAGAGGTACCTTGATATGTCAAAGACCAGACTATTCAAACTGGCAATTGAGCCTTGTAGGAGACACCTAACAGAAAAAGGAGGTTCAGCTGGGATAGAGGTGCTGGCAAGGGGCCACAACATGTTCCAGATAGCTGACCATTCCCACAGGTTACAGACTTTCTGGTTGGAGGTGGAAATGGTATACAGAGCAAATAAGCTTGCTGAGGTCTTTGAAGGTAGAGCAGTGGACATGACAGGTGAGGGAAATTAAGAATAATTGTGGGGATGGGGAGGTGCTGTCCCCATTAGAGACTCTGCTATTAGGAGGTCAGAGACCAAGCTATGAGGTTGAAGCGAGTAGCTGTGTGAAGCTTGGTTGGTTGGAGCTTCATCCAGATATGCCAAAGTTGCAGGTTTGATCCTCGGTCAGGGCACACACAAGGGTCAATCAATGAATGCATAAATAAACAGAACAACAAATCTTTGCATCTATCTCTCTTTCTTTCTCTCTCCCAAATAAAAAAATTAAAATAAAAAAAGATCTAGAATCCAGAGTAGGTAGATAAGAACAGAGTGATAGAAGTAAAAAACATTGCCTTACCAGGAACTCAAAAATTCTGATTTACCTGGTGGAAAGGGGAATTTGGTGGTTGAGGTTCCTGTGGCTCAGTCCAGAGTTAAAGGGATGATATCTCAATTAGGGAATCAATAGCATTCCCACCCATGTAACCCACCTACGGGATCCAGTTACTTCTGATCAAGGGAAGAAGAAAATCCATGGGTGGCAGCTCAACAACCAGATTTTACCTTCTGGGCAAGGAGAGGGAATGGAGGGGCAGGGACCCAAAGGGGACTGGATGAGCTTTGAATCTGTTTGAGACAGGTAGGTTGACTGCTTTTACATGGGAGTGTCAGGTCTTTGCTCCAGATATAGGGGTATCTGCCTGTGCTCAAAACAAAATAAATAAATAAAATTAAAGCCCTCATTTCCAGGCAGGGGCCCATGGGACCCAGTGCAGGCTGAGGGACGGTGAAAACAACTATACTTGAAGGTAAGTGCAGCTCTCGAGGCATCTGGGGTGCAGCTTATGCTTCTGCTGTCCTGTTTTCCCCCAACCTCTCCATTTGCCAGAAATTCGGTGGTTTCCTCTGCAGGGCCTGGGGTGGACTCCCCTGCCAACTAGGCACTAGGAGGCTTCTCCAGCAGGGGGCAGAAAGGGCATGCAGTGGTGTGCAGGGCCTGAGTCCTCCATTTCAGGTGTGAAGCCCTAGTCTGGGAACCAGTAACAGCCAGACATGTAGTATCTGATATAGAGGTATCAACAAACCAAATAAACCACCAGATCTAGCAGTCTGTTTCCATTTCCCCCCAAGAAATGTGTCACTTCTTATCTTGCTCTGTGACTTTGGAAGGTTTGTGCATTTACATATGAGGTGATCGCTGGTATCAATAATACACACAGCCTAACTGGGAGTTTAATTGGAAATGTTAATCAGTGTCTGATTTGCACATTCAGTCAATTATCTGCAGGTTGGGGCAATCTGTGCTGCACCCAGGGGATGTGATGTAGGCGTAGCTATCTCTAGGTCTGCGGGTGGGAAGCAAAATGGGAGAGGTAAACCTTGAAGACTGGAAATAGATGAACAATATACTGGTAGAGAATGGAAATCATTCCAAAGGCATGGCCACAGACAGGGAGACTGATCCCTGAGATGGAATAGGACGCTATTGGAGGCCACACAGTGGGATGGAAGCTAGCTAGTGTTACGCTGTGAGATAGGAGGGGACTGGATTTGGAGAAGTAAGTTTTGTAAGGACTAGAGTATCAGGATCTGGTGTGGAATGAACCATGGGAATCAGAAGTCAGGCATTCTGGCATGAGTGTTTGTACCTCAGTTTCCTTGTCTTTCAAATGGTGGGGTTTGGGGGAGGTGCTTTCTAAAATAATTGTGACATTTTAGGAAGTGGGCCCATTTGTTTCGGTAATAAAGAAAGGCCTGCTAAAGGATAGCCCTCTCCCCCAAAACTCCCCCTTCTAAAGCACACTCTTTTTCCATATGCTCTCCATTTGAGGGAAAACAGTACAAAACACACCTGCAACCCCTACACACATTTCATATCTTCACCAGTATGACTACACTTTTGTTTTATGTGAATGGTAAAAATAGGGAAAAGAGAAGCTCAAGTGGAGAACCTTCTAAGGACCCTATAATCAAGCCCACAAAAAGCTCTGTGGGGATCTTATATGGTGGGGGTACAGAGATTCACTAGTGACCTTGAGTCTCAAAAGAGAAGGGCTTGGGGTAAGGGTGAATGAAAGACCTGGCTTGGTTGTGGATCCTTTCCCTTTTATCTTTCTCCCCTATCTCTCTCTGAGCCAGGCAGAATTTTGGGAATTCTATAACCCTCAAGAGACCTACCCCTAACAATCAACACAGTCACGCCCTATAGTGACCTCAATGGAGACACCTTTGGCAGAGCTACCCATACATGCATCCCATAGCCCAGCTCTGGTGCCAGTGCTAACCCTTGCGCAGCTCTTAGTCTCTGTGGAGAAGGGCTCCAGTTCTTCCAATTGGCCTGAAGGAGAGACTCAGGTGCAGCTGTGGCTTCTTGTAGGCGCTTCTCATATATGGATGGGGCTGGGGATTGAGAGAAGGGGCCATCCCCTACACCCCCAGTGCCCAGTTTCCTTCTTAGAGCCTGAAAAAGGCTCCAGAATTCTTCAGTGCTGGTCCAGGCACTCGCTATTGGATAGTTCTGTAGTAGAAAGAGTGGTTGTCTGTAGCTTCTCTCAACCCATCACCAACAAAGTGGCAGCCCTAGTCCCCATACAGAGATGCTGGCAGAAAGCTGGGATGCAGCAAGTCTGCGGTGCTAGTAGGTAGAAGATGTGTGCACTGATCCCTATCTCAGGTCCAGTAGGAGGCCTGAGCCACAGGTGAACACATAAGACAGTAGAGACACATAACATGATACAGGCATACAATGTGGCATAGGCATATGACACACAATATGGATTAGCCACATGGTACACACACACACACACAGCATGGAATAGATGCAATACACATACAACACAGTACAGACCCATAGCATGGACACAATACGGTACTGACATGATACACATACACAACACAGTATAAACATTACTGCACATGTACCAAACATAATACAGACTTGATATACACAGAACATAATATAGATATGATTTGGCACACACCCAAAATGGTATAGGCACACAAGGCACATAACTTGGCACAGATATATACTCCACCCACCATATTCTCATTCAGGACATATACCCAGGCCTACAGGAGGAGTGTAGCCACCAGGTGGAGTCCTGTGTCCTGCCAGTGGCATCTGCAGTGTCTCCAGCTGTGCAACTGGTGGGTTTGAGGCAGGCTGCATGGAGTTAATAAGTGAATGAAGGGATGTTGAGGCAGGCTTAAGGAAAGCTCTGGATCTTATGCAGAAACCTGGAGGTGCATGGTTAGTAAGGTGCATTTCCCCCTTCCTCCAGGTCTTCTAGCACTGTTCCCCACCTCTGTCCCCCATGGATGCATGCTGCCTCCCTGGGAGTAACCCTCAGCTCTGAGGATAGGCAAAGTTTTTTTGTGTGGCCATCCTTCTTGAGCCCTCTTCAAGCCCCAACCCTCTCTGGAGCTTTGACAGCCCTCACTTCTCCACCCCCACCCCACCTCATCCCCTTACAGGATGAGCTCCTGCAGTGTTGGAGGCTGCAGGCACACCACTCAGCTGCAAAGTGGGTGGGATTTGGAAAGGCTCTTTGGAGTGTGCATGTGGGCAACACAAAGGGAATGCCAGGGCTCCTGGGGGACAGATGTACTCTGGAGTCTTGCCAGGAACAAGTGGAAGACCTGGGGTATGGCTTGGTCTTCTTAGTCAAAAAGTGGTATTGTGGGAATCAAGGGAGCTTTTCTTGGCTCCCTGAGGCTCTAATTTTTTTATCTCCACCTTTAGTTATCCAACCAACCATCCATCCGTCCACCCATCCCTGACTTTGGCTTAGGACCCTGTGTATTCTGGTGTCCTCTAATAGCATGTGTGCTAGCCTGGATCTGGCTTTATTGTGAGTTACGTATAAGTGCTGCTTTTCTTTGAGGATAAACACCATGGAGGAAAAGGGGACGGGGTAGGAAGGATTGCAGAGCTTGGGGTCCTGTCAAGGGAAGTTTGGTCTCCTCCTTGAGAGTACTAAACCCTTGAGAGACTCAAGTGAATGTGTGGATAGACAGAAAAGGGAAGGATTAAAGAGACTCCATCTCCTTCAAGGTTGGACATGGAAACCTCTGTTGGGAAGATAGGGTAAATTGCCATGCACATGCAAAATAAAAATAAGAACCCAAGTATATATTACCCAATAAAATCTTGGGAAGATTGTAAAAGATATCCCTGTGGTGGAGATAGGGGAAGGCAGAGAGAATTTCCAATTAGGACCAGAGGCTGAGGGCATCAGCAGCTATGAGATGACTTTAGAGTGTTTCCCACCCTAGTGTAGCTTATTGAGAAGGAAAATGGAAATGAAGGTAGACACTTGGAGTTGAGGAATGAACAGCAGTGCCAGGTCTTCAGGAAGCTCAGGTATCCTCAGAGCCCACCTGAATTCCCTATTATCTCTCAGTTTTCCATGGTACACAGGACTATACCACCTCCAGTAACTATGCAAATATTTCACATCTGTCATATTTGATTTAGTCCTCCCAATGCTTATCCAAGGTAACTAGGGTAGATCTTGTCCACTTGATAGCAAACCGATCCAGAGTGGTGAAGTGACAGCACTTCCCAACTTGAAACTCCAAGTTCATTGGTCTTTCTGGACTCCTATGTAATAATGCTTTTTTAAAAAAATACTTCTCTGATTCTCTGTCTTTTGAAGGGATTTACTGAAATTCACTGTAGTGCGTGTGTGATTTTTTTTGGGGGGGGGTGGTGGATGAGGGAGTAGTAGTAGGTGGGGAAAGAGATTCCTGCTCCCCCACAATGCTTCTCTTGGCAGGTTTTCCCCAAGAAAGAGCAGCTGAGTCCTTGCATCTTGTGGCAGCTGGTGTACCCAGCCCTGAGTTCGTCGGAGCTGAAGGCACCCTGGTCCCTTCTCATGGGCAGCACCTACCCATGCTAAGGTCCTGCAGCAGTGGTGGTGTGAGGTGAGTAATGGATTCCAGGGCAGGGAGTTAGGGATCTCTAAGCCTAGGTAAATGCCACCTTTGCACCAAAGCTCCTACTTTTAAAGACCCTGATTAGGCCTCATCAGCCAGGCCCCAAGGCATGGCCCCTTCTTTCTGTACAGCTTCCCTTGGTTTCTTGGTTCCCCCCATCTCTAATATGAGAATGACATTCTTGACCTACATCCTAGAGAGAGTAGTAGAAACAAACTCACAGTCACTGGCAAATCCTTCATTAATGTCAAGCTCCATCTAAGAGATTTAGTGTAACACAGACCTGCTTCCCATCAAGCTATCATTTCTTTTCTTCCTGCTTTCCTGATGCTGAAGTTGCATTTCAGCCACATGCCACAAATTTACCAATTGGTTCCTATAACTTCGACTACCTCACTACCTCAAAACTTTAATTTTACCTGCCTATTTAAAGCATAACTTCCAACCCAATCATCCCAGCTTCTTAACTTAAACCTTCCAGAACCTTCTCTCTGCCTTCCCACCCAACCAGGGAATACTTCCTTCCCCAGCTCTCCAACAACACTTGAGTCTGGCATGTAGTATAGTTTGTTCTTCTCTAGTGCCTAAAATAATTCTTGCATGGTTTCTGCAGTATTAATCTTGGCAGGTAAACTATACTTTAAGCTTTTCATGGGTAGGGACTAGATCTCATAGGTCTCTAGTCTCTCACAAGTGCCTGACAGCTTCCCAGCAGCTTTTTAATTTTGGCCTCTCTCTCTTTCTCTACTTCTTTCAGGTTTCTTGGCCTGACTCTCTGATCATTTCCCTGTCTCTTTACCCCTCAGGCATCTGTTATAGCTTCTCTGTTGGCTTCTCCATCTGGCTTTCTTTTGCTATGTGCTGCAGTCCAGGCACCTGTTTATATCTTACTGTCTCTCTGCCTTTCTATCTGGTCTTCTGTCTGTCCCTTTGTCAGTTACTTAAGCATCTCTCATATTGCCCATGTCAAAAACAAACAACCAAAATCAAAATAAAAACCCAAGAGAAAAACAAACTAAACAAAAAACAAACAAGGAATATGAAATCCAATTCCCTTTCAAACTGAGCCTGTCCTGGGCCTAAAGAACAAAGGAAAACTGTGTCTCAGCGACAGGTGTTTATGTGATGCCTTCTCATGAAGGGGAAGCTCCAGAGTTTCAGCTGTGAAATTAAAGGTATGAAATTACAGCCTTGCTGATATTGATGCATTCAGCTTTCTAGAGATGCTCTGGTAGAGGATCCTCTATAGATCTTGAACAACAGAAGGTAACTAGAACTGGCTAAAATAAGAAGCAAGCCATGGGTCTCTCCTGGGTATTTTATGACAGCTGCAATATAATGTACTTATTGAGTAGCTATTGTTGCCAGCACTATACTAGGCATTTTACTTGCATGAGACAATTTGATTCTACAGCAACTCTACAAGGTAGTATGTTTTTCTAATAGTTACTATATGTTTCTTATTATAAAAGTGATGCTATCTCAGGGTACCTATTATTATTATCATCACTGTTTTCCCCATGAGGAGATAGAGGTTGAGAGGTGCTACGTAACTTGCCTGTAACTGGACACATGTGACTTTGGGGGAGACACTTCTTAGAGAATTTCTCAGAATCCCAAATTATTTTGGTACCTTTAAGTGCTCATAAACACTCTCACAAGCACACTTGCCTACTTGTACATTCACACAATCATACTTGCTTCTTTGACTCACACTTTTCACCCGGAACACATTCATAGTGATGATCACTTTTATTCCCCCACCCTCACACACAATCATATTTATAAATCCACTAAATACAGGCAAATTTTTATTGCCACATAACATTTATACATTCATATTTTCATGCTGACACACATTCATACTTGCCATACACCCCACTCTCACGTTCTCACTCACTCATACCTTTATGTTTTCTTAAATTCTGACACACAGTCACCCTTAAGCCTAAAATTCCTACACAGTTACACATATTCTATGCACAAATATATACTGACTTGCCTCTAATTGTTTCTCATAAATAAACCCATGTTCAATTTCTATCACTCCCACACATTTGCACTATCACTATTTTCTCCTCACATTCACACATATAAACAACTTATAACTCATCACAATGATATACACATGTGCATGCATACCCATATGTTCACATTTATATATGCTCACACGATAAAAACAATCTCACCAATTAAACTTTTATACTTTATTACATGCTCTTATATACTCACCACTGACACAATATCCCTATCCTATCACATTCACACATACACATGGAAACTTATTTTGTTACATATTCACATTCCTATTCTCCCTGAGGCATAATTGCACTCTTCACCAAACTCATCAAATATAATCACAAACACACTCACTTTCAGAAATTCAGCCATTTTCACTGAGACACATCACCCTACTCTCACACTGATACACAATCACATACACACAGTTGCAGTCACCTTGACACACACTAACACATACATATGCTCACTCACATTCAGCACCCACAAAAATTAACATTAACACACAGTTACACTGCACACACAGGCTTACATCTTTACATTGTCACATTTTTACATATTCTCACATTCACAACTGCACTTAAAATCATACCCTTCCACACATCCTCATGGACTCACAGTCATACTCCCTGACACTCATGTCCATTCACATGTACACTCTCTCATACACCAACTCCCATTTGTACATCACACATATTCACACTGGCACAATCACACTTTCCACACACTCACATTCTTATACATTCCTACTCTCACACTGACACACCTTTATTCACATTGCTATATACATTCTCACCAGTACACATGTAGTGACATGAATAGTCACTGACTGCATTTACCTTGGCACACACCAGAGCAACCCATACAATTCAGTGTCACAATCAATTTACAAGAATACATATATACACTTATATAGATGTAGTCCACATAGACTGACCCTCACTCAGGCTCATAGTCATCCTGTCACATCCTCCCTTACACTGATACACTTGCTCACACTGAACCACATAGTCACTGATACATAAATCACTACTCTCATTTGACACACTCTCCTGAACTTCCACTGACTCTTACCTGGACTCTCAGATGGACATATCAACTCTTATACATACTCACATTGACACTAACCTACACTCCTTCACTGAGATGATCTCACTGATCCACTTTTACTCACATTGATTCCATAATGCTTATAGCAACCCACACTCTCATTTACACACCCATATATACTTTGCCAAACTCTTATACATGCCCCACGCTGATATTGCCACATTCACACACCTCTTCACTGACACACACTCTGTAACACACCCAATTACAGGTAATAGTTTATAGTCACAGTCGTCACTCTTTTTTCCTACTTGCACTATTACTCTCCTTACTCCTGCTAAAAGGCTTTCCAGCAACCTGTGGCCAAAGAAAGAGTGTTGGTCTCAACCAGGGTACTAATGGGAACTAGATCTTTCCTGAGCAGAAAGGAGTGGAATTTATGTCTAGGATTTAAAAGAGAAAGCACAAACGCACATATCGAGTTTTATATCCTTTTGCCAGTTTCCTCTTACAGAAATCATCTCTAATAGAACCTTACCCAGTCCTATCCAAAAGAGGTTGGGATTTAGGTGTTTATTTCTTTTTAACGGAGTTTATAGCTAAACTTGCTACCTCATCTCTCTTCCAAGGGGAGGGAAAGATGAAGAATGTGTTTCTTTATGCACTCAATGTTTTCCTATACTAAAGTGTGTGTCTCCAATTTTGTGTTTATGCTCTGAAATTGCCTGTGGATTATACACATGGAAAGAGCAGTCCTACTACAAGCAGGCACCTCTGATCTAGCAGGTCTACTTTTAACCTGTTAACCCATGGACATGAAATTAAAGAAAGAAAGAAAAGATGATAGCAAGATGATAAAATAAATTATATTGTGCATGTGCATCCACAGACCTCACTGGAATTTCAACAGCTGTAACCAACAAGTTAACAGAGAAAATTTATCAGTAAGCTTGGATAAAGACAAACTAAAGAAACTTCCTTGCACTCCAGACAGACTGTAGATTTCCCTGTAAGAGGATGAAAAGAAGCACAAAATCTGGGAGTGAGCCAGTAGACCAGGAGCCTGGTGCCAGAGCCATGTGCCCTCCCAGTTCCTTAGCAGAGATTTGGAAACATGAAAGCCCCTTGTAGCAATCTTCTTAGCCCACAGTTTCTGCTATAGTCTCTCTAGAACAGTGACTGCAAAATATGACTAATCCACCATTTGATACAGGTTCTGGCATACCATGTGAAAATGCCTATACTCTGGAATACCACCTACCACCCAAAACATCTGCCATTAGATTGAAAATGTATTTGATAGCAGACACCACATCATCTTAGTTTGGATTCCCAATGCCTATTACAATGTCAGGCCCTGAGCAGCTACTTGTAAAGCTCAGTTAAGAAACTGAAAGGGTGCCCTAACCGGTTTGGCTCAGTGGATAGAGCATTGGTTTGCTGACTGAAGGGTCCTGGTTCGATTCCAGTCAAGGGTATGTACATTGGTTGTGGGCACATCTCCAGTAGGGAGTGTGCAGGAGGCAGCTGATTGATGTTTCTCTCTCATCGATGTTTCTAAGTCTCTATCCTGTCCCTTTCCCTTCCTCTCTGTAAAAAAATCAATAAAATATATATTTTTAAAAAAGAAACTGAAAGGGTTATGTGGACAGCAACATGTTGTCAGGACAGGTGCAGTGCGTCTCTTCCTCAATCCTAGAATTCCAGTGGCATTAACAGTATGGATGGACACTCTTCAATAGTCCTCACATATTGCTAGGCCCAGATTAAGCTTCAAATAGGTGAAAGAAACATACTCTGCCCTTAAGTTATTTCATTTGAATAAGAAAGATGAAGTCACTGTGAAACAGTAGAATAAGGCAACAGTCTTGAAATTTAGGATTAGAAAAATCTTTATCATGTAATTCAGTGACCTTCAGGCTCCAAAGGTCTTGAGGGCCCATAAGTGGTTGAGAACAGCAGTCAAGATATAAGTAAATCACTTCCAAAAGCAAAGTTCTTTGTAGATATCTTGCTAAGCACAGGGATGTGCCATCTTTCCAGAAGATTGTGTAAAAGAGCCCTTTGTCACTGGGCCTAAGGTAGAAGAATTAAAATGAACTATAGACCTTGATGAAAATTTTGTACCTCCACAACGAGACAGCTTAGAGAGTTGCCTGTCCAATTTATATTTGATAGTTTCTGTTGCTATACCAAGATTCACCAAAAATAATTTAGATAGTTTACGGGACTGGCTGAATTTTAGGAAGGGAAAAGGCACCTGCCTGAATTTGCTTGAATGCCGTGAAAAGTGCTAAGTGATGAAACCCACCCCTTTGCATTTATATTATATTTTATACTTTTCAAAACATTTAATAACTCATTCATCCATTATGATAGTGACATTAAGAATAACACTTCTTAGCTATGTAACCTTGCTTGATTCAATTACTTATCTCCCTTAATCCTCAATTTCCTCATCTACATCATCTATCTATACATATAAAGAGGTAATATGAAAATTAGGCTGGGTCTCTGTAACGGATCATGACCAGACAGGAGGAGGTTGTGCATGCAGGTAAGGCCCAGAGCAAAGACAGAGACAGACACAGGGGGGCCTGCCCAAGCCATCCCGGTGGCTCCGGCGGCCCAGAGTGGACATAGGCAGGGGGGTGGGGGGGGCCTGGGCGGAAGTCAGGCGCGGGTCCTGGTCCCCCTCGGTGCCAGTCAGGCCTGTGGCCGGTGCTGAACCAGTCAGGCGTGGGTCCTGGCCCCCCGCGGCGCGGGTCCAGCCTGACTCCCGCAGCAGCCTGCGGGGTGCCTCCTCACATGATTTCAATCATGTGCTGGGCCTCTAGTATATATATAAAAGGCTAATATGCAAAGTGTCCCCTTGGGAGTTCGACCGGGAGACTGGAAGTTTGATCACTCACTATGACGTGTGCCAACCACCAGGGGGCGGCGCGGAACATGGCAGGCGACCAGCAGCAGTGGGGTGCTGAGGGAATGAGGGAAGGAGGAGGCAGGGAGGTGATGGGAACCATGTGCAGTGGCGACATGAGGGTCGGCAGTGAGGGAGGAAGCGGAGAGGCAGGGAGTCAGGGAATCTGATTGCCCTGATCACTGGCCAACCCTAGGGACCCTATTCATGCACGAATTTTATGCACTGGGCCTCTAGTTGAGTTATAATGAGGATGAAATTAGATAAATCTATGAAAGCATTTAGCACAATGTCTGGCCTATAGCAAGTGATCTACAAATTATAGATCTTAGTGTTATCCTTACCACAACCCTTTGAGGTAGGTGTCTTCAAAAGGACAGAACCTTGTGATAATAGAGAAACAGTATGGCTCTTTGCAGCCAAAGACCCCATTTTCATAGCACATGTTGCCTGCTTTCCTTTAAGTCTTTATTTCTGCTTAACCAAAAGCTAGGAGTCAGTGTTCATTCCCACTTAAGAAGATGAGTGAAAAACAGAATTAACCCATGGGGTTTCCTCAATTCCTTTCCTTTTTGGACATGTTTATCTGGCCATTGCACCAATGTTTCTTGTTAATTAAAATGTCCCCTTTAGTTCTCCAATATTCCTCTTGAAATAGTGAAGCCCTCACTGTTGTCACCTTCATTTGGTGGTACAGAAACCTGAGAGGAGGAATAGAAGAGACTGCTGATGCTGGTAGAGGCAGAGGTACCATTCACCATCAAAAGTCAAGGCATGTGTTGGTTCTGTTCATGCTGCTAGAGCAAGCATGTCAAGCTCAAAGGCTAACACGGGCCAAATAAACAAGGTTTAAGTTTATGTGGGCCGCAAAAAAACAAAAGCTTCAATTTTCATAGAAACTTAGGTTTATTTCCATAAAGACATGTTGAATACAAAGGGCTGAAATAGATGAGTAAATATTAACATAAAATAATAGAACATTTTAATAAAAATTAATATTTTTTCTTGAACATTAACTTACCAGACACTGAATAACTGCACAAATTAATAAGTGTAATGCAAATAAACCTATTTTTCTTGTTCTACAAAAGAAAAATATTTCCTGTTGCGCACACCAAACAAGTCAGTCCAAGACTCGCAATATGGAAATCGGCTGCTAAAATATTCACTGTTAGTATTAGTTGAGAGAAATGGTGCACCTGTGTGTAAGAAGCAAAAGGGAAATGAATGCCACATGATTATAGTAATCATTCATTAGCGAACGTTGTAGTTCGTTATTAATAATTATGTATAATAGGATATTGTAAAAATTAAGTTAAAATGTTTCTTACATACCGTTATATTGGCTGGACTGCAAAAATATTCATTGTAGGCTGCATGCAGCCCGCGGGTCATTAGTTTGACATGCTTGTGCTAGAGTAATGCCAAATGTTTGGAGTCTGGGACATGTGTTATGAAATGGCTCAATGGAGAACTGGACACATGGGCTGAAGATGTTAGATTGACAAGTTGAACCCTATTCCAATGCTGATGATCTCCAAATTAATGTCATATTGCCAAAAATAAAAATAAACATGTTGGAACTGCTGCTATTATATTTGTATTCGCTGTATTAATATTGCTTTATGTATTGAGAGGAGTAGATTTAGCTAGAGATATATTTTTTCACCACATGTGAATTAACACTTCCTTCAGTTTTTCATTACTTGCTATGTAGTTTATACCTCTCAAAGACAAGATGCTTATATACATATTTGTTTTGCTTCCCACTAGATATTCCTAGTTGAATTTTTACTGAGATACCAAGTATGTTACCGTGTTTATCCTTTCTTCTTAGTATATTGACTTATACAAAACTTACATATTTGCAGTCCATTTTGCATTACTTAGCCTTTATAGAATACTAGAGGCCTGGTGCATGAAATTCATGCACTGGAGGGGGATCCCTCAGCCCGGCCTGCACCCTCTCCAATCCAGGACCCCTCAGGGGATGTCCAACTGCCTCTCGCAATCTGGGTCCACTGGCTCCTAACTGCTCGCCAGCCTGCCTGACTGATCACCCCTAACCCCTCTGCCTACCTGCCTGATCGCCCCTAAACACCTCTGCCTGCCTGCCTGATCACCCCTACCTGCTTCCCTACCAGCCTGATTGCCCCTAACTGCTCCTCTGCTGGCCTGATTGCCCCTAACCGCCTCTGCCTCACCCCACACCCAGGACCGAGGATTCCCTCCCTCTGGCTGGCTGCAGGCACCCAGGACCCAGCCTGGCTTCGCCCGGGCCAGCCTCAGCCGCAGGGACCATGCGCGGGTGGCTTCACCTGGGCCACAGTCGCAGGCGCTGGTGCCTGGGACCATGGGGCGGGAGGCTTGTCCCTCTCCTGGGCCACAGATGCAGGCTCAGCTGCTGGCGCCCAGGACTGCAGGATGGGTGGCTTGTCCCTCCCCCAGGCCATAGCCTGGCTGGTCCCCATTCCTCTCTCATGAGCTCATTTTTGCCTGGCTGGTTCCCATTCCTCTCTCCCTAGTGTTGAGTGTCTGAGCCATTATGGTGGGCTGGCGTGAGGGTGTGATGACCATTTTCATATTAGTTCTTTATTATATAGGATTTATGCTTGTTTGTTGAGTCTATGAATTTTCTATAAAACTCATATGTGCAGTCCTGTTGGCCAAAAGCAGAATAATGTGCTCTTATAATACTCTGGGAATATTATCATGTGACTGATGATCCAATGACTGATAATACAAATGGCCTGCAGGATAATTATATTTGTTATCATCACATTGGCTTTATTGGTTGTTTCTGATAATCCCATTTTAAGGTACTTATTTATTCTCATTTCAAAAACAACAACAAAAACCAAAAATCAAACAAACAGAAACTGAGGCACTATTCTGCTTTGAACCAAAAACTAAAGGCTATACTGGAGATGTAATGTGCAGCATGGTGACTATAGTTCAGCAGTTATCAACCTGTGGGTTGCGACCCCTTTGGGGGTCAAACGACCCTTTCACAGGGGTTGCCTAAGACCATCGGAAAACACATATATAATTACATATTGTTTTTGTGATTAACCACTATGCTTTAATTATGTTCAATTTGTAACAATGAAAATACATCCTGCATATCAGATATTTACATTACGATTCATAACAGTAGCAAAATTACAGTTATGAAGTAGCAACGAGAATAATTTTATGGTTGAGGGTCACCACAACATGAGGAACTGTATTAAAGGGTCGCGGTATTAGGAAGGTTGAGAACCACTGCTATAGTTGATAATACTGTATTGTACAACTGAAATTTGCTAAGAGAGAGTAGAACTTGTGTTTTTACTATACCAACAAAAAAGGTAACTATGTGAGGTGATGGATGTGTGAATTAGCTTGATTCTAGAAATTACTTCACAATGTGTACAAATATCATACCATCACATTGTACACCTTAAATATATATAATTTTCATTTGTCAGTTATACCTCAATAAAGCTAGTAATCACCTAAAGACTAAAATAACTCTTCAGGCCTACCAAACTCCTCTGGGGCACATAGTACAGAAATATATTTCTACCCAGATTTCCATTTAGAGTCCTGAGATCAGTTCATCCCACTATGCCTAGCATCCCTTCCATTTTTGGCCAATGTCCAAAATAGAGACTCTTCTTAAAATCTAGCTTTTCCTGTCTTTCTATTTCCATACTGTCTGTGCTTATTCTCCCCTGCTTCATTTGTTCAGTGTTGTTTATTTTAAAAATTATTTCCATGTTGCTACATGGAGCACCCCACTCCATGGGGGAAAAAGTCCCTAAGTCTTCAACCTTAGACATCTGCTACATAGTCACCTGAGTAATACTTCTGAAATTCTAAGCTAATCTTGTCATTCTACTATTTGAAACTTCATCTGGACAAGAAGAGTCCAAACCTCAAAGAAAGGCTTAGAAGACCCTTCTTCATTTGGTCTCTACTGATCTTATATTTTTTCCATCCCTTCTCTTTGCTATAGTCACACCAAGTTTTCTGCTGTTCCTCTAATGCACTACATTGTCTATAATATCCCATGGGTCCTAACAACTGTTGTTCCTTGCGCCTGAAGAATGCCCTCCCCATGGTTTGGTTACTTGTTCTTCCTAATTCAGCTTAAGTGAACTTCCTCTGTAAAATCTCCTTCCTCAGGCTGTTAGGAGTTCCTTTCTCTGTCCTTTAGTAGCAACCTGTTGTCATCTTTTCACTGAGCTGCCATGGCCAAAATACAGTACATTTTATTTATTTTTAATATTTTTATTGATTTTTTATAGAGAGGAAGGGAGAAGGATAGAGAGTTAGAAACATCGATGAGAGAGAAACATCGATCAGCTGCCTCCTGCACACCTCCTACTTGAGATGTGCCTACAACCAAGGTACATGCCCTTGACCAGAATCGAATCTGGGACCCTTCAGTCCGCAGGCCGACACTCTATCCACTGAGCCAAACTAGTTAGGGCAAAATACAGTACATTTTCAATCTCTTCAAGGACAGGGGCCATACCTTGTTCATCTCCCACCCTAGATCCTGCTAAACTCCTACTCATCTTTCAATACCCTGATCAAATGCTATATCCCCTGACTCCTCTGGGTAGCATTAACTGCCCTTCCTCTGCTGCCCTTCCAAAGCATCCTCTGTCTTTCTAAGAACAAACTAGACACTGTGTAAATGCTGAATGAATGAGTTCATGCAGGTTTAATGATTTTTTTTCAAGATCACAGAATAAGCCAGAAGTGGAGATGGAATTAGCCATTCTTCTTCTGTTAGAGATATTCTTTTGGTTTTATAAAAGTCCTACTAACTGAAAATCAACACCACTTCCAGATTAAAACTGCATAACAAGATGCAACTTAGTTCTTCTAAGAACAGAGGTTTCTTCTAAGAGAAAGGAAGGAATTTCTTTTCCCAAGTGTCCTGTTCTTAATACAGTTATTTCCCAAAAAGAAGTCTGTCCTGCTCATATGTGAATATAATTATAGCAAATGCTTTTGTAGTACATCAGGAGCAAGTGTTTTTGCTTTTTTTATTGTTTAAAGTATTACAAATAGTAGTACATTTGTCTCCTTTTTTTCCCCATTGACCTTCCCCCGGCCTCCCCTACCCTCCGGCACATGTCCTCACCCAATCCCCTCCAGTGTCTTGCATCCATTGGTTATGCTTATATGCATGTATACAAGTCCTCTGGTTGATCTCTTACCTCCCCCCGCAAGCCCTCGGCAGCATTTCCGCTGTAGTTTGATAGTCTGTTCGATGCTTCTCTGCCTCTGTATCTATTTCTGTTCATCAGTTTATTTTCCATAAATGAATGAGATCATGTGGTATTTTTCTTTCACTGACTTGCTTATTTCACTTAGCATAATGCTCTCCAGGTCCATCCATGCTGTTGCGAATGGTAAGAATTCCTTCTTATTTATAGCAGCATAGTATTCCATTGTGTACAGAAACACCAATCAGAAAGGACATATGCACCCCTATGTTCATAGCAGCACAATTTACAGTAGCTAAGATTTGGAAACAGCCTAAATGCCCATCAGCAGATGAGTGGATTACAAAACTGTTTTTGCTTAAAAAAATTGTACATGTTACTTTCTTCCAGAATTTAGAGAGCTGTTCTCTTCCTTACATAATGCCAGTATCACTTTAGTTAAACAGAAATGGGCACAAGGCTAAACACACACACACACACACACACACACACACACACACACACACACTTATCATGCTTGGGTATTTGTTGGTTAGAATATACTTTGAATAATGGCTTACACCAATCTAGTGCTTTCCACTTTTCAAATCCTGGTGAGTTCCTACTCATCCTCAATAACCTGCTCAAGTGTTATATCCTCTGATCCCTCTGGGAACATTAGAGACCCTTCCTGCTCTGTTCATCCAAAGCATCCTGTGCCTGCCTAGGTTGCATCACATTCTCTATTGCATGTATACATGTCTGCTATTCTCACTGAACTATGAGCTCTTAGAAGACAGGAACTAGTCTTTATTCACCTCTTGTTGTATATGCCCTGTATCTGACACAATACCTGGTATATATGAATGTTGGTAGCATGGAGATGGAAGGCAAAGCAATGATGTTCTTTAGAACAATATCAAACAATTTTTTAATGTATGAAGGTATGATCATTGGCACCAATTTCTCATATAATCAGATAGCAATCAGTTAAAGAGTCTTGCTCTTTTCTGAAATGCTGCAGTCTTCTAATTTTTGCACTCTTTATTTTGCAATATATACGCCCTTACTTGTTTTGTAGGTACGTTTTTATCTGTGTATTTAATATACATGTTAGATGGCAGCCAGGGATAAAACCCACTGCTCAAACATGTAGCCTCACTCAAGGCTGGGTGTTTAGTTCTTTACTCCCAGCATTTTGAATGATGCCTAGCACATAAACTTCAATAAATATTTTTGTTTGAATAAATGAATACATGCACAGATAGGTTTGCTTAAGAGGCACTTTCTTACAGTTACTATCTGGCCCCTCAAAGAGTAGTTGGTCTAGGATTTGGTCTCAGGATTCTTAGAAATGAAAGCCAACCAGAAATCACAAGAAGAAAACATGTAATTAGTTTACTTTTCTGTAAAAAGCTATGTTAGGCTGATGCAAGGTCTTTTATTTTCATTTTTTATACAGCTGTGTAACCTACAGAACCTCATTATTAAGCTGGACAGAAGAATATAGGTATAGCTAGGTGACCTGCTAAAGGCCACGCAACTGACTGGTGGCTGGCTGACATGATTGTGAGTGCAAGGAATGTACCAGGATCAATCTCAAAGGAGAAAGAATACTCTGACCCTGGCCAGGTGGCTCAGTTGGTTGGAGTTTCATCTTGTACACCAAAAGGTTGAGGGTTCCATTCCTGGTCAGGGCACCTAGGTTGTGGGTTCAATCCTCAGTTGGGGCATGCACGAGAGATAACATCGATGTTTCTTTCTCACATCGATGTTTCTTTCCCCCTTCCTCTCTCTCTCTAAAATCAATTTTTAAAATATATCCTCACCCTGGCCAGTGTTGCTCAGTGATTAGAGCATCAGCCTGTGCACCAAAGGGTCATGGGTTCGATTCCCAGTCAAGGGCATATACTTGGGTTGCAGGTTTGATCTCCAGTCAGTCAGGGCACATGCAGGAGGCAACCAATGGATGTGTCTCTCTTACATCGATGTTTCACTCTCTCTCTCTACCTTCCTTCCAGTTTCTCTAAAAAAATCCAGGTGAGTAATAACAATACATATTCATATACATATACACACACACATCCTCAGGTGAGGATTAAAAAAACAATACTCTGAGATGAACATCATTTGCAGAGTTTATATATATCAAACACCAAGCTTTCCTCCCCTTTTTCTTCCCAAAATTTTTGTTAGGATGTGTTATAAGCTACAGTCCAGGCTCCATAGGAATAATTTGGGAACTACTAACTGATTCCCTCTCAGGCCTACTGACTTCAGCTCCTTGCACCAAACTCTACTTCGGCTTTATCTTCCATTTTCCTACCAGAATGCTATATCTTACTTTGAGGTGAGGGTTGGATCCTCTGATTTCAGCCTTGGGCCTTCCCAAGACACAGAAAGACTTGGGCAGATGGCAATCTTCTCTTTGTGTGTGTGTGTGTGTGAGCTCTGGGGAAGCAAAACTAATCATATGCTGGACTAAGGATCTACACTAGCATGAACCAATAATGAGCCATATCTTATATAGGTGCATAGTGGCAGCTGCAGCCAGGTAAGTAGGGTAATGAGCAGCAAAGGGAATACACTATTTGGTGTATCCAACAGGTTGCAAATGAAGATCTTTATAAGCTGGGAAGAGGAAAACCATGAGAAAGCCAATATGCTCTGTTATAAAGTCATCCTTCAAATTTGTCTTTCGGTTTCCAGAAGAACTTTCTTTGGGTGGAATGATCTTTTCTTAGACCCATGGCCAGTTTTTGTTAAGACACAAAAATTTGTCTTTAGTGGGGGTAAGAGGTGGGGAAATTCCTACAGCTAAGGCATGGCCAGCTGAAACTTTATACTCTAACATTTGTGAAACAGGATAGATAGAAAGTAGACCTTGTCATGTCCCATTCTTTCTTCAGTATTTGAGAGAAACACTTTTTTTTGTTGTTACGGATGGTATTTATTCTTCCTTAGCCATAACCTTTAGGTAAGATGCTAAGATATATGCTCAGCTCTTTTAAAATGTAGGCATGTGAACTTGGATCAAGGAACAAAAGTTTGGGAAAGAGTTGTTGCATTTTATGCTACATTTTATGCATCTTATGCTAGCTCAAATTCTTTGACCTCCAGTTCGGTAAGTTGTCTTTTTTGAAATATGAGCATTGTTAAATTGATCTAAATTCTTGGTTTAGAAATAATACCAAGGTCTCAATTGATACCATGTAGCTCTTTTATTCAGACTTGCAGGGAGCACCTTCCCTCTAGAAAGCTGATTTGGGTACAGACAAATTCAGACTACAGCAAGGGCCTAGAACAGCCGTGGGCAAACTACGGCCCGCGGGCCGGCCAGCCCATTTTTGAAATGAATAAAACTAAAAAAAAAAAAAAAA
>NW_005357414.1:452099-488748 GCF_000412655.1 Myotis brandtii | reverse complement strand
ACCCTTTTATTTAATGATGTTTACTTTGAATTTATATTAGTTCACACAAACACTCCATCCATGCTTTTGTTCCGGCCCTCCGGTCCAGTTTAAGAACCCATTGTGGCCCTCGAGTCAAAAAGTTTGCCCACCCCTGGCCTAGAATGATGAGCCATGACACACAGGTGGGAAGACAATGTTCAGGCATCTATATGGTATACAAAAAGCCCTAAAAATTACTGGAATTGAAATTTTAGCCTTGGATTTGAAGAAATCTGAGGCTCTTTCACTGGAGTGGGTCAGGAAAGGGTATAATTATAACCCATGCATAATAACAGAGCAGCTAGAACCCCAGACACTCAAGATCTTGGTTTACCATATCTGCTCACTTAGGCTATTAGTCTGCATCTATTTTATCCATCTGAATGCGTTATATGTTTCTACATTCTGTTTTGAGAACTAGGAAATATTTTATTACTAGATTTTACTTTCCTTACCTTTTCCCCACACATTTCTTTGAGGCATCTTTTAAGGTTGTCACTTTTTTATGCTTAAAAAAATGTATACCTCTGCTCTTTAGGCATTTTATTTTCTCTTTGTAGAAGCATCGATGTTGGACATGGAAAGCTGAAACCTGCAATAATGCATCAATTTGCAAACATAAATACACGTCAGATGATCATTAGCATTTTCTTGGCATTATCTCATGTAGCCTACACAATAAATAATAAAGTATGGTGCTGCATACATTTATAAGTTTAAGAAGTCATTGGAAAAGGAACTATTTGTCCCACATAATATATGAAGTATATGAGGTCTAGATGCTGGGTCTACCTATCAATTTCCTTATTTGCAACCTATCATTGAAATTTGCGACTACAATATGCTGGCTTATTGGATTCAATTAATGTCAAGTTGTTGCTCAAAACAATGGAAATCACTCATAAAGATTTCCATTAGCAGAAAACAGGACTACAGCAGAACCTACCTCATTTGCTTGTGTATATGAAAGCAAATAAATTTATTCTATGTGAGTGTGCTTGTATGAGTGTCAGTAGTTAGTTATCTTTTGTAGGATCTAAGATTGAAACTAGGCAGCTGTAAAAAGAGCTAGTTACCTTCCTTGCTTGTCTGGCTGCTTTTGTAAATCTGCCTAACAAGTTGCTCAGCTCCTCCTGATCAAATGATCTTAGAAATGGCTTCCCTCCATTACACACTGTAATGGTATCTCCCAGGCAAGGCTTTCTGAAACAGCACACCCCTGTCTCTGATAGCAGAGTTCCCTTGGTGAGTGCCCCAGAACAGACAAGCTCCAAAGCAAGGCCATCTAAGAATTGGTATTACCGGCCAACGAAACCTGTGGGAATTCTGTCAGTAAATCACCTATCCTTGGGTCTTTGGATGAGAAAAGCAGTTGAAATCAGTAAGTACCATCCTGAAGTGGGTTTGAGTGAAAAAGCTGGAAGTTTCATATGAATATTTTGGGAAGATAAAAATGTATATATGAAGAGTGTGTGTGTATTTGTGGGTTTACTTGGATACACATTGAATAGGTGTAGTGAAAAGGGAATTGAGAAGAGTTTGAAATTCTAGTCTCAGTTTTTTTCAGTTATTTTGTCATCCTGGGTAAGTCACTTAACTTTTATACACTTTTAATTCCTCATGTGGAAAGTGGGTATGCTACTTCCTTCTATACATGCTGGTGTCTGTCTCAAGAACAAGACATAGAAGTTCTACAGACATGACAAAGTCATATGGTAAAAAAAAGAGGTGTTAATAATGGTAGCTGGTTTCTTCATCATGCCCAATTTCTTGGCAGTTAGACTAGTGCCCATATTTCTGAAGATGGGCCTGCTTTGAGTAGCCATATAGACTTATATGACTTTATGACATACTTACTGCAACAAATGCATAGCATGTATAAAGTTCAGTGTCATTACCTTACATGTGTATTTAATGCCTACTGGGGATAAAGAACTGTATTAGGCAGCACTGTATTGCAAGTTGTAGGGCTACAGTTATGACTGAGGGGGTCTTACCCTCAAGGAGCTTATGATCTAGTGAGAGGATGACATGTACAATGACTATGTGCAATTTGAAAGAAGATGATAGAAGTTCTCAGTCGGGGTCATCTAGCTGGCTAAGGTTAGTGGTCAACTGTCTCTTGCCCACCTAGTCTGGGAATAGGAGTATGAGTTTGGAACTACTGGAGGCCAAGACTATGCTTTTACTCTTTCTTGTAAAATGAGATAAATGTTCTTTCTCTACACTTTTGAATCATAGCATATTGTGGGAATTAATGTCTGAAAAGTCACTCAAAATCTTCAGATGCAAGTTGCTATAGAAATGCAACACAATGTATAATCTTTCTTTTAAATTAAAGTACATTGTCCCCTTTGTGAAAGGCTAGATAATTACTTTTTTGGCAATTAAAACCAGTCCACTACATCTTCTTTCATTGTCAGTCAGTATCTGAGCCAGTTGGTTCAGTTGCTAATAATGTGTCCAATATAATGTGTATTTAATATCCGTGTAGGCTAGTTAGCAAAGCAGAGTTTGTTTCCCAGTCCCAGGCAATATGTGGAAGCTCAGGTAGCCATCTTGAAAACATATGCTTTTATTTACAGGGAGCCCAGGAAAGAACTGGCAGGAAACTATTAGATCCTTTTTACTGCCACCAAAGTACAATTCATTCTTATAGTAAAGCAACCTCATCCTCAAATAAAAAAAAAAAATCCTGGTGTTGATATTATTGTTTTAAATAGACATTGGCTGTCTTTAAATCTATGTCTGTTTCATACCTGAAAGTCTGAAAGCTCTCATTAAATCTTCAATTTGTCTTGATGTATAGAGCTAATTCTTGTTATAAAGATTTCTCAAATTGTAAAAATTTGAAATACCCTCATGTATTATTACCCTTTTTAACTCAGTGAGAGTTCTTTGACTTGTTTACTTTAATTTTGAGATCCTAAAATCCATCTTCTTTCCTATGTGCTCCTGTCAGTTTGGCAGTCATCAGCTCAAAATATCTTGCAACCCCATTTTTTATGTAGGTATCTCAGAAACATTGGGAAATTCACCCTGGAAATTTCCCCTAGGCTACATCTCATTCCTATGTTAGATCCTCTAGTTCAGTGGTTCTCAACCTGTGGGTCATGACCCCTGAAAATACATCCTGCATATCAGATATTTACATTACGATTCATAACAGTAGCAAAATTACAGTTATGAAGTAGCAACAAAAATAATTTTATGGTTGGGGTCACCACAACATGAGGAACTGTATTAAAGGATCGTGGCATTAGGAAGGTTGAGAACCACTGCTTCTAGTTTGATATGAAAAGGATGTTAAGAATATTGGTGTGCTCACCAATTTGTAGTAATAACCTTGTGTGGATGGTGGTTTAGGAGCTTTACTCTGGATTAATTAGATCATAGCTCTGCATCTGCTGGCCTGGGCTTCTGTCTTTGAAAGGAGGCCAGTATTAGTTTTTTTCTTGTTGGTAAGCTATGCAAATAAACAGTTATTTCAATTTTAAAATCAGACAGGATAATGCAGACATGTCAGTTGTCTCTGATGGCACCAGATATGATGAAAATAGTTGTTTTGGTTCTTATGGCTTAATATATGGCCTTGCAAGTTGTAGGGATAGTATTTCTGGACTCATTTTTTACACACCAGGATAAAACACCTCTGGCAAATGGGAATGATTGGCATTTTTGGTTGCATCCTATTCAACATGTATGCCAGAGTATGAATTTTGGCCACATTAGGGAGAGTATAATTGATTACCTATCTCTCCCTTGGTTCCTGATATATGCAAATTGGTGACTTTTTTTAACCTATGGGGCATTCTCTGTATACCTTGGCACTGCACTGATTAAGATAATGCATTTTGGAGGAATGAGAGAATGATGGCAAATTATTTATAATTCCTAATCTTTTCATTTAAAGTCCCATGCGTCTTGATAAAAAGATTCCTCTAAAATTCTTTGCAGTAGATCTCCGTGTCAAAAGCCAAGTCAGTGAAGAGCGGTGTGTATGTGTTTGTATATGGGCCTTTGTATGCGTGCCCTCATGCTTTGTCAGGGGAAAGGGAGAGAGAGAAAAAGGAAGATGAGTGAGGGGAAAAGAGGAATAATCTCTCCCAGTACTCTGCAAAAGGGATGTTTAGGCTCCTTGGTTATCATGAGACAAGAGGCTCACTTCTTTTTACTGATGAATTTATATTGTAATTACTGAGTGCTGGTGAACCTCATTAAGTCCCGGGGCTGGATTATAAATATATACAATTCACAGAAGCCATTTGAATTCTCTGTAAAAAACCTAGTACTCAAGTGTGAAATCAATCTGTGAACAGATATAACAGTTTTGATGCTGGTTGTCCATTAAAGTTAGCTGTTTCTCTACAATGCTAAGGGCCAAGTTCTAAAAGTTAAACAAATGCCCTGTGGCTAGATCCAATGTGCCACTCACTTGTAAGTTCCTGTTCTGTTGCAGAAGGGAATGACGGCAGTTAAACTTTAAAGATAAACATTTTTTAATTGGGTTCCTAGAAAATAATGGTGCTTTTATACAATTCTTGGAATAGAGCCTACAGCTGCCCCAAACAAAATAGTCTCTATCAAGATCTTGGAAATAATGACATCATAGTCAGATTGAACCAGCAATCCATTAAACAGTACACTTTGTAGAAAGCTATATCAGGGGAGGAACCTGCTTTAGTAAATTGGCATTGTTTATAAACACAACATAATGGAATCCCCCTTTTTATCTACATTTATGGAATAGTTGGAGATATCTCCCACTTGGGAAACAAATACATTAGCAGCAAGGCTTCCTTACAGGTTCCTACCCTTTCTCCATCAGTTTTCTAAAAGTGTGCTTTGAAGCATTTGCTTTGAAATTGAGTTAATGATAACAAGATGTTCTTGCATTATTCTCTTGTCATCAAATCAGAATTATTTGGAACCATTAGAAGAAGATGAAGATAAGTTGTACCTTGTAAAGAACTGAAGTAATCCTATATAATAAAAGCCTAATATGCAAATCGGCCAAAAGGTGGAACGACTGGTGGAACGACCAGTCACTATGACACACACTGACCACCAAGGGGCAGATGCTCAATGCAGGAGCTTCCCCCAGCCTGCAGGCCCCTGGACAGCCAAGGCGGGTGCCAGCGAGGGCCTCCTGATCACCCCTCCAGTCGCCCCACAGATTGGCCCTGATTGCTGGCCAGGCCTAGGGACCCTACCTGTGCACAAATTTCATGCACTTGGCCTCTAGTAAGAGGACAATTCAAGCAAAACCAAATCTGAAATATATAGGTTAAAGAAGTGGTTATTTGGTTTATGCTACATGTTCCTGGTGTGGAACTAGACAAAAATTCTTCAACTTCATTTTCATGTCTATAAAATGTTTATTTCAGAGGGTGGGGGGTAAGAGATCAACCGAAGGACTTGTATGCATGCATATAAGCATAACCAATGGACATAAGACACTGGGGGGTAGGGGAGGCCAGGGGATTGTCAAGGGCGGGGGAAAAAAGGACACATATGTAATACCCTTTGTAATACTTTAAGCAATGAAAAAAGTGTATTTCAACTCCTCTTATAATCTTCTGATGATTTAAATGGAATTGAAGCAAATTTAATTTACTAGGCAGTAGAAAGTATGCTATATAAGCTGGGTCCTTTGAAGATGCCTGTGATATGGACCACATCAAGTGTGTTGAGTAGACATCTTAGTCAGGAATTTCTAGTGTAATATAGGAGAGTATAGTATGAGTTTTTTATTCTTTTTTATTACAAGTAGCCCTTTCTCCCAACCTAAAATATACCAGGTCAAATCAGGTCAGAATAATCAGGCATCCTGAAAAAAAAAACAGGGCACTTACCTTGTGAGTCTCTGGCCAGAGCCCTTAATTAGGAACAAAGAAGGCCACTTCATTAGCCACACCCATTTATCAAGAACAAAGGAGCCTAGTATTTTCAATTACATAGGTGCCCTAGAATCCTGACTGGCCCAGACTCTAACTTGCTTTTATTGTGCAAGACCAGCTCTGTATACCATTTTAAAGAGGCCATGCATGTTCCTCTGACTTCTTCATTTCAAGTAATCAGTCATCAGAAAATATGTATCATCTGAATATTGTGGCTTCTCTCTCCCTGTGATATATATTTTTCAGAAACCTCTCTTTTAGGTATTTCTATTTAAATACACAGTTCTTTTGCAATAACTTTAAATTTTCATTATTTTTTTTACCAAAGTTCAGTATCATATGAGGTAGATTTTGTATAATTGAGCTTTATTTAATAATCTCATATTCAGACATCATTTTTGAACTGAGAAAAGTAAAACAAACAAACAAAACCAAAGAAAAAATAGTGCTTTGTTTCTGGTGGCAAATTCTTCTCAGTGACTAAGTTAAAACGTTATCTGTCCAAAACAGAATAATGCCACCAATGAAATCAGTCTTAAACTCACTTTTATTTTAGGGAAACAGTGAATTTAGAAGGGCTAAAATCAAATACAAAAGGGAATGTAAACCCATTAGCACTAGTTTCATATTCTAATTAAAATAGGCACTAGTATATCCATGAGTAGGCCTTATCCTTGACATCAGTTAGTTTTAATTTTGCTGTATACTGTAGTTTCACCTACATAGGAAAATGTGAGACTTGTCAAGTTGTTGCCATTTGTGACAAAACATTTAATACTGAGTATTTTCACTATCATGCTAACTGAAAAAACAACACAGAATTGTTCTTAATTTATTAAGATAATGCAAGTCATGACACTTAGGAAAGGAAAAGAGATCTCTTGTCCAAATCAAGATCAAGCCAATCATTGTTAGTTGGTAGTCATCTATGCAGATGGAGAAGCTATTGATAATCACTTATTCTTTTTTTTAAAAAAAATATATTTTATTGATTTTTTCCAGAGAGGAAGGGAGAGGGATAGAGAGGTAGAAACATCGATGAGAGAGAAACATGAGAGAGAAACATCGATCAGCTGCCTCCTGCACACCTCCTACTGGGGATGTGCCTGCAACCAAGGTACATGCCTTTGGCCGGAATCGAACCTGGGACCTTTCAGTCCGCAGACGGACGCTCTATCCACTGAGCCAAACCTGTTAGGGCGATAATCACTTATTCTTAAATATTCACTGGCTGTATATATTTGAGAAAACTTAGAGCATAGTAAAATTTAAAAAATTTTCTACATAACATGATGTAACCTAATTAGAGTTCAATACTGAAAACAATAAGCATTGTAACAATTAAAGAGCTAAAAATATTTATGATAGATTATTTTTCATTATAATAGGTAATGAGGAGATCCTGATTTTATTGTTGTACTTAGATTTGTTTATAGTAAATAATTGTTGGGATAAAGTGATGTGCTAAGTTGTGTTTGGAGAGTTCTTTTGCTCCTAAATGAGTGCCAGTTAATATTTGAATTTACGGAGATTTTGTTGCAATGAAATTTGATTTTTCTTATATTCAAACTGGAGATTTACTTGGAAGCTACTCTTAACACCTGACTTGCCATGGCAAGTTTCAGGTCCCTAATGAAGGACTTGAATTGGAATAGGAAAACAGCTGGAAACAGAAACATTTCCTTGGGAAGTCCATGCTTTACAGTTCACCTTACCCTCCCAGTGGGGTAAAACCCAAATATATTCAGCCCTAAGCACAAAATGCAAAAGTAATGAAATTAAGAGCAAATAAGTTGCTAAAACCCAGACAGATTCTTGCAACCATGTTACCCCTGTCAACTTCTTTGTTCCCTGTTCCAAGACATAAAATATGACAATGAATAAGCTTTTAATGTCTCCTCAGGAAGTGGTCCTCTCCTTGGAGCTCCTCTTTGCTTATGGTGACATTTGGTTCAGCTTTATCTTCTACCTGCTACCTGAAGATGGGGAATCATTTCTTCTATCTGTATACCCAAACTCTGCTGAAACTACCAGGGCTACTAGATTGCTTCTCAGTTCTTTCTCATAAAACGGTAGAATATATTTTGTAGATCAGGTACACACAAGTGAGAATCAGACACCAAAGGCATCCCAATGTCAAAGCATTCAACACATCATTCTTATGGGCCATTAAAATCAACAGCCAAATCTGTGTCAATTTTGGATTCTAAAGAGGTTGTACTACCCTACCATAACAATGATCAGGATAGAATATTTAAAGAAGAAAGATTGGAACTTGTTCATGAAAAGACTTGTTGTACAGCAGAAAATAGAGTTTCATCGTGAGAAAAGGAAGGGACCTTTTATGTGTTTGTGTGTGCATATTGAAAAGCGATTAATCATAGCCTTCACTTTTCTCTTCCAGAAATTCTGCTGTTGGTCATTAGGGAGGCAATACCTTTTCCTCTAGAAAAGAAACCCCTCAAAATTGTCAATGAAAAACCTGAGACAATATGATACCAATACCTTTGTTTCTAAGATATTAGAATCCCTATATTTACTAGATTGTTTTATAGACCTCTCCTTTCTTAACTCCTGTTTTCTCCTCCTCCTTCTTTAGGAGCTGTGCAATTAGTTGTAACTGAAAATGTCTGACAATCTGGATAATGAAGAGAAACCCCCAGCTCCCCCACTGAGGATGAATAGTAACAATCGGGATTCTTCAGCACTCAACCACAGCTCCAAACCGCTTCCCATGGCCCCTGAAGAGAAGAATAAGAAAGCCAGGCTTCGCTCTATCTTCCCAGGAGGAGGGGATAAAAGTAAAGTATCAGTGGCCGGGCATTGAAAAGGGGCTAGTTTATTCTTTCATTGTCACTTTCTTTCTTGGGTAGTCATTTCTTGAGCATTAGTTGTTTAGGGACAGCCTGATATTTATGTCTACTTCTTCAGAGGTTGCATTTTGTCAGAAGTTAATGTTTGATTGATGTACTGTGGTATACAGAAAATATACTTATGTTGTATTTACCTTTTACATCATATTGAATTCATAGTGTTAAGCCAAGGGAAATCATAGCAATAATACTGTCTTGAATATATAAACGACCTTCTTTCTGATAACTTAGAGAAGAATTTACAGTAATCTTTTCTAAACTGCAAGCTCTCCTTATTGGAAATTGAACTATAGGTGGATTTACTTCTATATACCTTTTTGACAGCTGTGAAAATTTTGAACTGAGTATACAGGAGTCAGTCCAAGTCATTTGTTTTCTTTCTCATCTTCTGTCAGTTGTCCCCTACACAACCAGCCCTATTTGCATTGGATATTACAACAACATATTATCATTTATCCTTGTGTTGTTCATAATACCATTTGGTGCTTAAATATCATATGCTGACACTTTGTAACACTGGGGGGTATAAAATATCTAGTAAGTAATTGCCAGGTTGCATTAATTAGCCTAACGTTTAAACATGGCTTCTATAAATGTGATTATTGAGGCAGAATAGAGTGGATGAAGTACAGGGACAGTTACCACAGAAACTTGCCAAAAGGGCAAGAAGGGTGATGTCTTTAGAAGATAAAAGGAACATTCCTCATCTGCTTCTTCAAGGCAAAACAAACGGCTTCATAGGTTGCTTTCATGGTGTTAATGAATCCATAATTTGTACTGTAAGGAAAACCCAAATTCTTATTAAGGTCAGTATTGTCTCTTGTATACCTGTATCACTTAAGAGATGTTTTATCCCTTGTGACATAAGGATGGAAAACTTGAAAATGATGTTAAACATCTGTATTAAATACAAGCAAAATAATAAGGAAACACTTTCCATGTATGGGATCTGTGACCATGTAAGAGAAATTTTTGAAGAAATATTTTCAGACACTGAAATGGGTCCAGAAAAAATATTTGCTAGGAACAAGGATAGTTTGAGAAACTTATGGAATGCCATGACCTGGAGACCAAGTTATATGTTACAGTGGTGCCAAAGAAAGAACTACCAGAGCCTGCAGCTTCTGTGTTGTATCTGCCACAATTGCAGAAAATAATTGAAGCAGGGGATTATGTTTCTGTGCAAATCTGTGCTCTGAGACCACCATGCTTTGGAAACCCTTGAACAATCTCATTTGCCCTTTTGAAGAGTAGGAGCCAACTGATACTAGTATGAGGTCAGCAAAAATAGGGAGGCTTACATTTGTGGTTTGTGCCACTACTTCAGGTGACCTCATAGTGAAATCATTACTACTCTACATGAAACTATGCCCAAATCTTCCCAATAGAAAAAACCTAGCCAAGTTTCCGATGCATTTTCATGCAAACAGAAAAGCCAGGATGACTCCTTCTCTCTATAAGGAATTGTTTGAAAAGTAATTTCTTGTGGAAGTTCAAGACTATTTTTTTAAAAAATCTTCAACTCAAAGTCCTACTGATTTTTCACAGTCCTTTTGGAACCTCAGATGTACTTGCCAATGTGCATCCTAATGTTAAGGTTGATTTGATAACTACCCTCATGTCTCAGATCCTTGAGGCCTTAGATCAGTGTTTAATCCAGTCATTCAAGAAGACTTAATGCCAAGTTAATAATATAACTTTGTTGTTCAAAATTTCACAAAGTTTCCTCTGTCTGAAGATCCTAGTGCATTGGATTCCTACACCATCACTAATGCTATATTCTTAATAAAAGAGAAATTTGATAGTTTAACAGGGCCTTTCATTAATACAACCTGAGGGAAAATTTGGCTAGATATGGTGGAATATCTTTCAGCAGTCCCATCTGAAAAAAATATTTGGATCAAGAAGAACCTATGGGTGCAGATGAACATTTGACACAAGCAGTCATTGGCTAAAGTTGAATCTGAACCTGTTGACACTAACCCACATGATGCAATGGTGCTAGAAGATGACTTTCAGAAAAATTCCAATACTCCAGAGATGATTAGCATAAGTGATGATGAAGATACTTAGGATCTATGGAACTGTAGCAACAGAAGCAAATATTTTAGAACAAGATTAGCAACTCCCCAAGAAAGTAGGGAAAATTGATACCTTTACATGTCAAACCTTACCTCTTCAAAGCTTGAGTAATTTAGCAGAATTATATAAAGAGGTATTCTGCTGCCTTAAAAATATGTCACATTGGACAGAAACCATCTTCAGCGGGACTTAAATAATCAAATACCAGTGCTGGAAAGTTGATAAGCTGCGTTCAGACGAAGGTTGAATGCTTTACTTGAACTCTATAAGGAGATTCTAAGAGTCTTTTGACAACACCATAATGGGAAGAAAGCAAGAGCCTAAATCATCAAGTAGTGCCATTTATATACCAGTGTTGGACAGTTGATAATCTGACTTCAGAAAAGCTTGAATGATTTAATTTGAATTCTATATCAAAGTGCTAAGGTGTCTTTTAAAAAGACTTGAGATTGTACCACTTAAATTCACTTGCTTGATAGGGCTAAAACCACAAGCAAATCATTACAATTTTAGGGTTGGATTTAGATGACTCTGAGAGTATGGAGAGCCATGATTTTGAAATAGTCCAGCTCTGTTCATTGCTTCACTGTCACTCCCATTTTCCACTGCCGTAATGAGTGGTACATCTTCATTACCTTTGGAAATCATTTCAGTATCTAAAATGGAAACTATGTAGAACCTGTCATTTTTACTAATTTAAGCTATGTAAACTTTCATTCTTTTTATGTAATGTACTGTTGTTATTGTTTTATTTTATTGTGCAAAAAAGTATTTATGAGGGATTTCAAAATTCACATGTAACCTCACTTTTCTTACTCTTCTTTTTTTAACCTCCTAAAATCATAATTTCATCAGCTGAACTCCCCTACTTTGGGGGACATTCAAGAATAGCATCTTTATAGGTAGGGAGTGGTTACTGTTTCTATGTTTCTGCCTCTCAGTGACTGATTAGGTTACACCACTGTCAGTCTTGAATGAATAGAAAGAACAATGGACTTGAGCTCTGGAGGCCTGGGTTTAAGTCTACCTGTGTCACTGATTATTGTGACTTTGAGCTAGTCACTTAGTTTCTCTGAGCCTCAATTTCATCACCTGTTAAATGAGAAGAGTAATATCTAGCTTATCTCACAAGATATTGTTGATAATCAAATATAATTATAAATATCAGGATGCTTTTACAAATAAATTTAATAATATTAAAAATAAATAATTAACTTTATTAATTATTAAAATGTAAAATAAATTTTATAATTATTAAGTGCTTAATGATTGTGAGGTGTTCTTAGATTTGCATCATTCTGGCCCTTACAAACAACCAACAAGCTAGATTTTAGAATTCTTGTTTCTTTAAGTAACTTTGTTCCTGACTAGAATTTATATGTCAGTTATAGAAAATTGAAAAATTGAAACTGCCCATAATTCCATAGACCAGTGATAACTGATTAGGTTGGTATTTTCTTCCTAGTTCTTCTTTCTCATTATAGAGAAGTTTTTAATCAATATCAAAAACTTTGGCAAGGAAACACAAGCATATAGAAAAGAAATCACCCAAATTCACAGATCTCAGAAACAATGTTAACATTTTGGTGGATTTCTTTTCAGACTTTTTATGGCTATATATGGGGATATTTTTACATAGTTTAGATCATAATATATAATTTTATATCCTGCTTTTTCACTTACATTTTTTATCATGAATATTTTCCTACATTTTAAAATGTTTTCATAATATTATTTTTGAAGTGTATAATATTTCATCATATATTGGCAATAGTGGCATCATGGTTTATTTAATCATTTTTTTCCATTGGATATTTGGGGAACTTTCTAAATTTTTGATATAAATAATGTCACAATGTCTACTTCTTTAATTAAATGAAAATACTTGCTTTGGTGAAAGATGTTTTTGTTTGTTTTATTTTGTTTTGTTTTAAGAAGTCTCTTTAACTACATTTCATGGAACAAATGGAATTTCAAGAGATAGGTAGAAAAAGAAAGTAGTAGTAGATGTAATTTCAAGAGTGACTATCTTTGTTGGAGACTATTCCAAGAGCTGAATCATGATGTTAGAGCAACTTTGGAGAGACAATTTACCACCATTTTATGATACTTCACTATAGGAAAGTTTTCAGAACTTAGATCAGGAAAAGAACATCCTTAACAAGTGGTTTTGTTTTTATTTTATGTACCCTGTGAAGTGTGAGACTACTTCTCTTTTGTTGGTTTCTAGAAACCATTTACTAGGTTTCTCTTCTGTTGGCTACTAGAAAGCTTGGAGCCAAATATGTGGCCCATGCATAGCACTTGCCATGGGGACTCTATGGTATGTATGTGCTTTGTATTAGCTTTCTTCCAGGCTCCATTTTATGTTCCTATCATTTTTTAAGATTTTTAAAAAATGTTTTTATTGATTTCAGAGAGAGGAAGGGAGAGAGAGACAGAGATAGAAACATCAATGATGAGAGAATAATCACTTGGCTGCCTGATGAACTCCCCCTACTGGGGATAAAGCCTGCGACCTGGGCATATGCCCTGACTGGGAATCAAATCATGACCTCCTGGTGCGTGGGACAGTGCTCAATCCACTGAGCCACACAGGCAGGGCTGTTCCTATCTCCCCGCCCCCCTTTTACTTTCTTATCTACTTTGAATTTATACTATCATTTATATTTTGTGTATTCTTGTAAGCCACCTGATAGCCATTTTGGAACAAGGTGGGGAATAAATACATGAATGAATAAATAAATACCTGAGAAAATTACAAAGGCAGTGAGGTAAATGAATCTGCCAGGACTCTGAAAATGGCATAGTACCTCTAAAAACAAATCAGTGTTAAGGACTTGAAAATTGGAAGAACACATGGGAAAGAAGCAGGTGAGGCTGCATTTGCAGGTGACATATTCTGTGTGATATCTGTGTCTTCTGAAGCATGCATAGCTGCCCTGTGCTGCACTTGAGCATCAGGTATGTTTCAGAGGATATGCAATGCTGTGTGAAGGGCTATGTCCTTAGAGAACACAGTTTATGTACATTTTGTTTGTGGGAATTCAGAGAGATTTGGAAGCTGGTGAGCCTGGGAATGAAGTAAAGGCCCCTCTTCCTAGAGGAATATTAGAAGATAGTTGGATATAAATAAAATCAAGACAAATAAGTGATCTACCATTTACTGACTGATCTACCATGAGTTCCTGTATGCTAAGCTGTATTTCATACACTATACATGTATTGAGTCTTTCAATCCATACAACCATTCTGTACTATCCCCTTTTTACATAGGAGGCATTTAAGTTCAAAGTGTTTAATTAGACAGCCTAGCACAGTGATGGCGAACCTTTTGAGCTCGGCGTGTCAGCATTTTGAAAAACCCTAACTTAACTCTGGTGCCGTGTCACATATAGAAATTTCTTGATATTTGCAACCATAGTAAAACAAAGACTTATATTTTGATATTTATTTTATATATTTAAATGCCATTTAACAAAGAAAAATCAACCAAAAAAATGAATTCGCGTGTCACCTCTGACACGCGTGTCATAGGTTCGCCATCACTGGCCTAGCATCACATAGCAAATGATGGAAGCCAGAAGTCTCCCAGGTCTCTTGGACTCCAGACCCTATGATTTTTCTATTCTATAACACTCCCTTGCAATAGGAAAAAGGGAATATGTGGGAAACTACATTCTTAGCATCTAGAAACCAGCAGTGGCTTTCATTTTCCCTTAAGAATATATGGTAGTGTGCTTTGAAACTTTTCTCACTTTCAAAAATGGGACTTTTTTATTATCACCACTCAGTAGAAAAAAAGAAAACTTTTTCATGTTTTTATAAAGCAATGGCAAGAAAATATTCTTCATCATAGAGGTGTGCTAACATTTAATTCAGGTGTTTTGTGGGTTAGATTCTCATTTAGTGTGTATACTTTACAGCAGGGGTGGGGAACCTTTTGTTTGCCAAGGGCCATTTGGATATTTATAATATCACTAGAGGCCCGATGCACGAAATTTATGCAAGGGGCTCAGCCCTCGCAGCTGCGAAGCTTGCCTTGGCCCTCGCAGCCCCGGCTTCGTCGTTCCAGAAGTCCAGAAAGTAGTTTGGTTGTCTGGTCTAATTAGCACATTACGCTTTCATTATTATAGATTTAAGGGCCATACAAAATTACTTATAAATGAGCCTGCTATAGTTGGTCAAACATTTAATTAACTAACTTCTAATGCCTTGGCAGGGCCAGTCCAAATGATTTTGTGAGTCTTATATGGCCCCTCAGGCCGGGCGTTCCCTACCCCTGCTTTACAGGCTTGCACACTGCTTACTTTAGAAAGTTGAGGCTTTAAATGAGTGTGCTCATATATGTGAAAAGTTCTTAAAGTGCCATATAGTTTGTTATTGTATAGTTTGCTCTAATTCTTAGAGTATGCTATTTTCTATATATGCTATACAGCAGAAAGCATTACTGTGCAAAAATTATGTTAAAGAAGACTCTCAGTTATCGTTTATGGTCTTGTTAATCAAATGTTTTGGTCAATGCACATTCTAACTTTCACCTAATTAATGCACAATAAAAAATACTTAGTGTGATAACTAGACTAAAAAGTATGCAATCTTTCTTCGGTGATGCTGAAGATCCTTTGGGATCTTGCAGTAGCTCAAAGTTATGATCATTACACTAACAATCAATGGGAATCTCTATTAATCATGGGTTCTGTTATCAGAATGCCAGATGTCAGAGACTGCTGCATCCTGAATGGTGTTTACATTCCTCTTGGTTCTCCAAAGTATCCTGTACAGCTCAGAAAAGAGTGCTCTTTAGAGATCATTGCACTACCCTTTGGAAAGCCTGGAGGATATGACATCTTGCTTGTCCTCCAGGGTCAGTGCTGTGCCTCAGGAGAAGAACCTCCTGTACAACTCCTTTACTCTTATAAGTCCTTTATGGTTGAAATGGGAATAAGGTGGGATAATGATACACTCTATCTATTAGGGCCTGTGCTTCTATTTCAAGGCCAATAAACAGGAAAATTGGGCACGAATATGGTAGCCCACTAAAACCAGCAGTCAAATTCAAGACAAGTATGGAAGGCAGGATTGGGAGATATGTGCACTAAAGGAAGTAAGTTATAGGGAGAAATAAATTGAGAGAAGAAATAATGTTTGAGAGGGAGATTAAGAAGTGGAGAAGATACAGGAAATAGATGAGAAGGGAGAAGACAGAAAAGAGTTGTACCAAAAATTAAAATGATGTATTGAAAGGAGAAAATGCTAGTTAAAGGATATAAAGTTACTTTCCTGCTTAAAGCAAATGAGGCTCCATTTTTTTCCTCTCTAACTTGTGCCATGCATAATTATCCACATGATCAGATTGTGTCTGGTTTAGGACATTGCCTCATATTTGCTTTTTGTTTTCAAACATTTTCCATTGAAACTGTTGCACATGTGAATTGGGTATAAATGAGAGTGAGACCAGTGTGTGTTTTCTGGAAGGAGATAGGTATAAAAGTCAGCTTCTTAATGATTTGTCAGAATGATCACTGTTGCTGAATATCTTTGAAGATGATACCATTGGAGGTGATGGCTGTCAGCATGTGTGAGTGGGGGTCACTAGAAGGGCTAGCATAGGGCCATCATTTCCTTTCCTCCATCATCCTCATGGAACACCCAGACTATGAATTGGGCTTGTAGGTGATCTTGCAGAATCAGGTTCCATTTTGACTATTTTTCTATACATTAAAGGCTGCTATCTTATGGAGGAGGTATATTGTTTCCCATAGCCACTAAAGACCTGGCAGGAGGAAATGGGCTCCCAATTTCACCAGAAAGAATGAAACTAGACATAAAGAAATTCCAGATGTGCTGATTGGATACTATGATTACCAAGGTTCTCTATTGGGTCTCTCATGGCTTTAGCAGGTCCTCCTACCTGAGGGCGAGAGAATTAAACTTCCGCCATGGGCCTTCCCAGCTATATACACCTGAGATTTGCTAATATAATGTAAGATATTATAAGAGCAGTGAATGTTTAAAACATCCCAGTTTAATCCTCTTTCAGCCCAGTAGTTATATTTCTAAGGACTTCATTCATAGCATGGAAGTGCTATATTATAAAAGTGTCAGATTACTTAGTTCTCCAGCAAACTCAGACACCCTGTTACTAAGTATATTGTTAATGAGATGATGTATTTTAGATGGCAGTTATAGGAATATTCCAATGTTGAAAGTCTTTTTATATCAATTACCTCTTTCAAACCTCCTTATGATGGAGGCAAGGATTAGCCCAATGTTACAGAAGGAAGGAGTTTAGAGAGGTTAAATGACTTCCACAAACCTGCCATATTACTAACTACAAAGCAAGGCAGACCTAAAATTTAGATCCCCAAATCCCAGTCCAGTGGTGGTTGAACACTACACAGCTTGCCATAAAATAGGAGTTACCTAATTGTTTTGAAAATAGGTTTTAGTCCATGCATTATATAAAAATGAAATCTTTACAGAGGTAGGTGAAACCTTGGTGAATCTAACCCATTTTCTCAATCAGCCACTACAACAGTAGTCATACTTTTGTCTTTCCATGTTACTCCTCCAGAGGGCCTAACTTGCTAGCAGAAAGTAACAGCCTTTGTAAAAAAAAAAAAATTGTTAACCTCCCTCCCAATTCCTGTGTTATTTTGGGGGCTTTGAAATTTTTTTCTATTACAAAGATATCTGATGCTCTTATGATTAAAATATTTAAAAACTCTATTAGAATATGACAGTCAGCTCTCATCCTTCCCCTTAGATTCATTCATAATTCAGTATTTAAAGATTAGGGCCCCTTTTCCCTTATCTGATCAATAGCAGTACGTATTTATTTTGCTCAAGATGCTAGATTTAAACCAGAAATATATTGTTATGTAGAACTTCTTTTTAAATCTTTTACCTACCTTGCAATGTCAATTTCTTTAAATACTTTAAGCCAAGAATAAACTCTGTTTTTATGTCTAACTTTCCACTGTAATTATCACATATAGTTTGGAGTATTTCCATTTGGAAAAATAAATTTGAAGGCCCACAAAATAACATTTTTACCAAAAACTAGAGTAAAACTAGAAAATTAATCTCTCCCTATGTAAGAGAAAATATACATTTCATGAATCCAGGAGGTAATAAATTCCTTTGGATCCCTTCTCATAATGTGCCCCCAAACAAAATATTCTAACTGTTCTCAGGTACTTATTTATTCCCAAGTATAATACTTCAGAAAGCTTCCTTTGGGGGGTTATGGCACTATGTTCTCTGTGACCCACAAGTCAGAGGGTGGAACAAAACAACTCCAGTGCTTAATTTACTTTTCTGGTAGTTAAGTAGACACTAAGACATCTTAATTCTTAAAGGCCACAAGGGCAACATTTTGTAAAAGATCCCTGTAAGGCATTGACTAGCAGCCTCTTAGTGAATTAAAGAAATTAATAAGCCACTGAAAGTACCTATCACTCAGCTAAGGAGTCACCAAGTCACTAATATCATTTATTAGGAAAAGTGGTGGTTGCCACCCATAGGAACTGGATCACCCATTAAAATACTTCTATATCCTTCCAAAATGACTTTCCCTGAGCAAAGTCCAGGAATACTGAGATGATTAACAGGCATTTAATATGACAGATCTCTAACCAGCCTTCCTCACTGCCCCTGCTAGAAATGGCCCCTATATCTGCACAAGTGGTTTGGCTTCAGGAACATATAACACAGTATAGATTGCACATCAGCATGGGGAGTGAGAAAAAATAGGGACGAGAGGGGGAAGGGATTTTAGTATCAAGGTAGGGAAAAGGGCACCTCCCAAGAAAGCTTCAACATCAGCAACTCCAGCACAAATCTTCTAACAAAATATTTTAATAGACCTCCTTTACCTCCAAGGACTTCATGGAAGATCATTGGTTAGAAACCTATGTGCAACCAGCCAGTGCATAAATCAGAGCTGCATGCTGAATTTGAGCAGATCTAGTTTAATAGCTATCTCAGTTTAAAAATCAGACATAATAAAAGTGGATGTTAATATAGGCTAACCTGGAGCATGTTTTATAATTCACTCAGAAAGGATTTTTGCCTGCTTTTTATGTGCCTAGCTCTGTGCTGAGTGTTGTCGGGGATACTACAGATAAGACAAGCAAGCTTCCTTGTCCTAAGGTAGTTTTCAATCTAGTTGCAGGAATCAGACATGCCCAGTTTATAGGAAATGCCCAGTAGGTGATCTTAGAGGCAACAGAGTTAGTGGCAGATAGGTCCTCCCCATTCCACTCCCACCATTTATTTTTCTCCTCAGCCTGCATGATAGCAACCATTTTGAAGCCTGCTATGTGTACCTAGAAGTACATAGCTACCTGGCTTGTCTTTGAGGAAACACCTTTTCTATCATATCATCCACCTGTTCAAAAACTTTCCCAGTAAATTCTCCATTGCTATCTTCAATTGCATCTTCCTTGCTGATTCCCAAGGCCATACCCTATCTATTCACCATTCTGTCTTCTCACTTCCTCATCAATATGCTATACACATTTCTCTCTCATCTTACCTCTATCAGTAAGCACTCACTGTCTCCACAAGTTTCTATGATCTCCTTTTGACATGCTACAGCATTTATACTCTATTCTTCCCATATTAGCACCTTATTTTCTTTGATCTGGTATTATAAATTTTTATTTTTCATTTGCTCAGCTTATTTCTCCAGTTAGATCACAAGTTTATAATATTGAATTCCTAATGAGTTATTCAGCCTAATCTGTCACTATACTGATCCTCAATTCTTTGTATACTTGTTAACTGACCAGTGACTGATTCAAAGGAAAGGAATCTAGAACAGTAGCAGGAAGGAGCTTGGTCGTTAGAGCCAAGGTTGTGAAATGCCTGCTTCTTAGAACTAGGTAGCATCTGTGCTTTTTTTCTTTGGAAAAATTATTTCTGTATTTCAAAAATGTTCTATATAATATTTTGCTTTTAGCTTTGTGTATAAATGTCGCTTTTTAAATTATGCCATATACTGTGGGTTTGCATGCTTCCAATTTATTTTTTAAAAATTATCATCGTTCTGTGTTTTCAGGCTAAATTTATGTGGGAAAGCATTTCTCCATGTCTGTCCTCTGTCATTCCTGTTCTTTTCTTGCATGCTCTGTTTTCAAGGAGCTAGAAAGTTTTCTTAAAAAATAATTCTGGATGTGACCAATATGACATTCAATAAGAAGGCCCAACAAAACTTCCAGAAATTTTAGGGGAAGATGACAAGTGGAAGTCCTACAACAAGGAAGACTCAGGTGACAGTTTTCTAAAATGCTTTCAGAAGACAAGTATAGCATAATCCAGGGATTTCATCTTGGGGAGAATTGTTGTTTTGCTGTACCTTGAACCCTGCCCATCTGTGTTGCCAATATGTGGTTTTGACCCCAAAGTGGCAACTGGGAAGAGATGTGCCTGATGAGTACAGAGTCATCCCCACTGTTGGAGAAAAACAGCAATAATGCCATCAACAACAACTTCAACTATAGCAACCACTCTAAAATATATCCTCCCACCCCCGAGCCTTCTTTGAGAACCTGGATCATTGTCTCCTCATCCACCAACACATAATGGCAAATATGCATAACCTGTCTCCATGTATTGGGTCTCATTTCATATACTGAAGATCATTTACCCATTCATTTGTTCATTTGCTTATTCATTAAATATTTATTGAATCAGGTACTGTTCTAAATAGATGTTGGGGTACATAGGTTAATCAGTTCCTGCCTTTAAGAAACTGATAGCCTAGTGAGGGATACAGACAAGTCAATGAATGATTAGAGTCTATCATGGTGAGTACAAAATAGAAGTGAGCACTGAAGAGGGGCATTTATTCAAACCTGAGGTTGAGGGGATGGGCAATTAAAGAAGGATTCCTGGAGGAGGTGACCACTGAACTGAAGTGAGTCTTAAAGAAAGAATAGAGCTATCCATGTAAGAGATGGGTGGCATTTCAGACATAAGGAACATTATAAAGGCAGTAGGCATTTCACACTATTAGCTGAGGTTTTATGAATACAATTACAAATAGTTCAGAATAGCTAGTGCATAGAGTGATAATGGGAGAGGGGTGGATAGGGAGCTGTGGAAGTAAATTAGGTACTGGATCCTGGAGAACTTATTTATGACATACTGAGGGCTTTGAATTTGATTCTGAAGGCAATGGGGAAACATTTGAAGCAGGGAAATTATATCACTTTGTGTGTCAAAATATCACTTTAGTCACAGGAGAAAAATGGATTTGGGAGAAGAGAGGTGGAAGGAGACAAGTCAGACTGTTGGAATCATGCAGGTGAGAAATGGCAGTGGCCTGGCTAAGGGCCAGTATCTATGAATAGGAGAGGAAAATACAGTGGGAATTCTTCAGGAGGAAGAATTAATAGAAATAGAACTAAGCAACTATTCAGAAAGCAGGAGGGGAAGCTGGAGGATGGTGAGGTAGAAAACACAGGAGGAGTTGTAGTTCTTGTTTTAAGTGAGGAAAGGCAGTGAAGAATAGTTTACTTTTAGAGTGAGGGCCCTATGAGACATCCAAATAGAGGTATTCAGTAGGCAGTTAATTCCTTGGGATCAGGGTACAGCAGAAAGGTCAGGGTTGAAGGTGCATATGGGGAGTCACTAGTGTAGATAGTAATTGAAACCATACAAGCACATGAGGTGGCCTAAGGGAGAAAAGTGTGATAATAAGAAGAGATGAAGACCTACAACAGCTCCTGGGGAATACTATTCAAAGAGTTGATAGATGACCCAGAAATATTGGAATAGACTTTAGAAAAGTGTTGTATGAAAGAAGATATAGAAGAATTAATTTCATGAGGTTTATGTTCATAAATGTCAGTTTTGACTGAGAGGTTATTGTTGGTAAGGACTGAAAAGTAGCCATTTTCAGTGACCTCAGGGGCTCAGTGGTTTGAGGAGTGAGGGCTAAGGAAGTCTAGATTGCCATTTCAAGGTGTTTATAGAAGGAGAGGCTGAGAGACTACTACAGTTAGAGAGAGCTGTGAGGTGACAGAAGGTTTTAATTTTTAAGTACAAAAGAGATCTCAGCATGTCTTTTAAGCCAAATAGGAGTGTCAGTAGAAGGGGAGAGATAGAAGATATAATGAGAAATAAGAGAAGTGAGAGGGACTGGTATCTAGACACCAGTGGAAGGATAAACCTTACACAGAAGGATGGGACTCTGCTTCCAGTGAAATGTGAGATAAATGAAAAGACTGGGAGAGAGAGGGAAGTCAAAAGAGCTCAAAACTAATGGCCTCCATTTTTATCTTAGAAGTATAAGGAATTCCATATGCTGAAAGAGAGAAGAGGGTGAAGCAAAAGTTTGACTGGAGTGATAAAATTCTGGAATATTCAATAAGAAAAGTGGGAACTGAAATTATCAAGGGGAAAGAAGAATATTGCCAAGCACCATTTATGAGTCAACTGTTATCTGTGAACATCAATATGCATAATTGTATGGTTTTTCCCCAATAACTTTCTGTAGCTTTAATATGGAAGTGGAGGTTTTGTGGTTGGATTCTGTCAGAGTATGGTTTTGAAGGACAATTGCAAGAGAAAGTCAAAGAGCAAGAATTTCCAGGGCAGTGGCTTAATAGCAATTTAAATGATGGGCCATAGAGTCTGGACCAGGAGGAAGCTGAGAAATTGGTTAAAAATGTAGGCATACAGGAACTGGAGGTTTTGTTGAGATCAAAGAACAGGTAAAATAGAGTAAGGGCTTGAGAGAGTGAGAAGGTTAGCAGGATGGGAAGATGGGCTCAGAGAATGAGATGACAGGGTTGAATATTTCAGAGAAAGGGTTATTCTAGATAATGAAAAGGCGTGAGGTAGTTGTGATTCTCTACTCAGTCTGAAAATCATGTATGGAGCTTAAAATATTATTTGCCCAGGTTCTGCACCCAGGAATCCTGATATAGTAGATTCTGGGTGGGCCCTAGACATTGATATTTTATGGAATTGTACAAGTCATGCTGATGTGCAACCCTGGTTGAGAGTCACTGGTTTAAAAGATGGTCATGAAAATGGATTGTATATGTGGAAGGGTGGTCCAGTTCATTAGAGTTTATGGAAGTCAAGGAGTTAAAAGGAAAGAGTGTGAACGAGATATCCATTTATATATTACATTTCACAAAGTGATGGCAGCATTGAGTGCAGGAATGAAGACTAGAAAACAAAGTTCTCAATGGATAAGGGGACTTGGCCAAGAGAACTAAGTGGGAATAACCTCAAGGGAGGGGGTCTTGTGGGCAAGTGCAGTAGTACTGATTCAAATACACATTATGTAAAAAATAGGGAAATTCTGTCCTTCCCCACCCCCTTAGGCCTAAGGACTTAGGATGGGGAAGAATGAGCAGCACCTATCAGAAATATTTGTGGAAGGGGTAGCTTCAGTTGTTGATTTCAACCCCAGCTGCTTAATGGAAATACCTGAGGAGCTTTAAAAATGAAAGGTGCTTGGGTCTAGCACAGACTAACTGAATCTGAATCTCTGGGGGTGGGGTTTTGACATCTCTCTCTTTTGAAGCTTCCCAGGTAAGAATGATGCACAGTGAAATTTGAGAACTTAAGGCAGGAAGTGAAGAGAGCGTATAAAGAACAGGTTCAGGTCTGGCAGGTTTGGCTTAGTGGACAGAACATCAAGACTGCGGACCAAAGGGGCCTGGGTTCCATTCCAGTCAAGGGCACGTACCTAGGTTGCAGGCTAATCCTGGCCTGGGCTCTGGTCAGGGCACATGCAGGAAGCAACCAATCGATGTGTTTCTCTCACACCAATATTTCTCTCTGTCTTTCCCTCTCTCTTCCACTCTCTCAAAAAATCAATGGAAAAATAGCCTCGGGTGAGGATTAAAAAAATAAAATAAGAGGTTAAAGGTGTAGGGGAATTTGTAATGGAAAAAGCTCTAGCCACTGGAGGAAGTATGGAACACTGTGGTGGACCATATGGGAGATGACTGATATCTAGAGGGGCTTTTCTTTCTTTCAAAAGTAGTAAGATGAAGAAAAGTGTCAGCATGAGAGACAAGAAAGATTAGCTGTTCCTTGGAGTTAAAATCAGAACTCATGTACACCTAGAGCAGAGGTTCTCAACCTTCCTAATGCCGCGACCCTTTAATACAGTTCCTCATGTTGTGGTGACCCCCAATTTCATTGTTACAAATTGAACATAATTAAAGCATAGTGATTAATCACAAAAGCAATATGTAATTATATATGTGTTTTCCGATGGTCTTAGGTGACCCCTGTGAAAGGGTCGTTCGACCCCCAAAGAGGTCGAGACCCACAGGTTGAGAACCGCTGACCTAGAGGGTCCCAAAGCCAAATGCTCTTTGCAGTTTATAGTCTAGTCAGCAATTTGTGGCCTTCGTTCTAGATTCCAATAGAATATGCATGGTATGCTTTCAAAAATAATACTCACTTGGTCTTCTGCTCTCTACAATCATCAACACAGATGATCAGGCTGAGTCTTATTATCCCAAGGTTCAGGTTAGGCTAAATCTTAACAGAAATGACCGATGCTCACAGAATTTTCTGAAGGAGATACAGACATCTTTGTGTTGCTAAAAAGAAAAAAAGTTTTCATCTAAGCTCCAATTCAATCACTATACATTTACTGAAGACTAGGGCTCAAATGTGTCAAGTTTTTAAAATGCGATTGAATAAAAAAAAAAATAATGTAGCTATTAAGAGCTTCAGTTCTATAGCCACAGTTGGTACCTCTTTTCAAATCCTGATTCTGACACCTGCCAGCTATATAACCTGGGTATGTGGTCTAATCTCACTGAGTGATTTCCTCATCTATGAAAATAATAATATGGTCTACCTTATAAGATTTTGGTGATTAAATGAGATAACCTTAGAAGCACTTTGCACATGGTGAATGTTTCAGAAATGCTAGGGAATGTGAGCCTGAATAAGATACAATGGCTGCTGTCAAATATGTCAAAATTTAGCTAGAGAAATAGGTATATAAAGAAGGAAAAACCATCTAGTGTTCATAAATGTCAAACTCAGAGCATACACTGGATAGTCCATGGGAGCATGAAGAGAAGGGCATTTAACTTTGTCTGTGGACTGAAGACAGGAACATACTTGCTATAGGAGAGGAAGCCCAAGAGGGTGTCTTCAAGAATAAAGACTAATGGAAGTTATCTACACAAACCAAAGCGGAAATGGTAAAAAGAAAGCATTTCCAGGCCTTGACCTAGCATGTGTAAAAGCTTGGCAGTAAGAGAATGATAGCAGGATATGGATGAAAATAGTGAAAGGGATTAAGAAGTACAAATTTCCAGTTATAAAAATAGTCATGGAGGTGTAAATTATAGCATAGGGAATATCTTTAATAATATTGCAATAAATATTATTCTAAGTGGGTTCTAGACTTACCTCATTTTGTAAGGTATATAAATGTCTAATCACTATGTTATACACCTGAAAGTAATACAGTATTGAAAAATAAATTTTAAAAAAGAGAACACCAGCAGTTTAGGGAGCATGAAATGGGTATGGGACACCAGGGACCATAGCAAGAATAAACAATAGAGAGGGATGAAGGCAGATCATGCAGGCCCTTGGATCACATGCTAAGAAGCATGGGTAATGGGAATCCATTTGAGGGTCTTTAAAAAGGCAAGAATGGAGTGAGATTATTATATTTCAAAAGATTACTCTGGCCCAGCATAATAAATTGCAGGGAGCAAAATTAGAGAGAGTAAGACCAGGTGAGTAGTGCTGGTACATTGTACCAAAATAATGGTTCGTGGGGATAAGAAAGAAGATGGGTTTAAGATGAGTTTGGGATATAGATAGAACTTGGTGACAAACTAAGATAGAATTAAAGTAGGATCAAAGAAGCTCCCAAATGTATGGTTTGGACAGTTGGGCCAGTGCTGGATTACCCAATAGCCAGAGTAAGCATGTGCTTGATCAGGGGTACCCAAAATGTGGAAACATTGATTTGGGGTATATTGTTTTTAAAAGACTTAATCATTATAGTAATATCAGAACTCTTTAGATTTCCTTACTTTTTAATGCTTTAGTATTGTTTTTATTTGAATTAAATGTCAGAGAGGGGGTGATCCTAATCTTTTCATTACTTAGAACCTCCCAAAGGAGAAGGAGTATAAGGCCTTAATCCTTCTCTGATCTGGGTGGTTAGTGGTATCATTTCACTAAAACATGGACAATGGAGAAAAAGCAAGTTTTGGCTCCCTGTGTCTTTTATGCTTAGCCCTTGAGCAATGGGAATGGCATGATTAGGCTGGCAAGGGACTGACAGTCAGGCAGCCTTCAAGGGAGATACCATTAAGGCAGTTCACATAGCTCAGATCAAATGGAGTATTTATGTCTAAATCAATATGCTTCAAATGTGCAGCCAATACTAATGGAGAAATAGGGAGAACTTATTTTCTGGCAAGAGAGATGATGAATTCAAGTTGATATAATAATTGGAGTTATAGATTAAGCTATGGGCTCTTAACCTGGAGTTCAGAAAAATTGTGAACTTATAAAATTACATTCAAAATTGTGTATGTATGTATGTATGTATGTATAGTGCATTTTTGTGGGCAGAAGTTCTATAGCTTCAGATTGTTCAGAGTGGTCTTTGACCCCCAAAAGATCACCAACCACCAGGAGTAGATTTACTATGAAGTAAATAAAGCTTCTTCTTCAGAGTTTCTCACTTGCCTGGGACTCTTCTAAGCCCCTAGGAGGAGCCCTAGTAATTTTTTTTTAATTTTAATTTTTTTGCTTAGAGGATGAATTCCTTTTAAATTATATAAAGTGTCTGGTTCCACAAAAGATGGATGTATCCCCTGCCAGCCATAGAATAGGGAATTATGTAATATTACTTAATATCCAGAAGTGGATGCCATCCCAGAGAAATGAATGTACAGAAAAGATTATAAAAGGCCAAAGAGTGCACTAAGGCAGAAGGAGAAGCAATGCCAATTAAATAAAGAATTGTCACTGAAGGAGGAGGAGACTGAGAGCACATTGTCAAAGAAGTAGAAAGAGAGATGGTTAGCCATGTCCAACATGAATGGGAGATCAGGAAAAATAAAAATAAGGAAATGAAGTGGCAAGAACAGAAAGTTGGTTGTTCTATTTTTGCCTTTCTGAACAAGTAAAAATGGTAGTTGAATAAGTGTAAATGGTAGTTATAGTCCACAAACATTCAAGAAGATGAAAGTACCAACAGAAAACTCTAAACTTCACTATTCAGTTAAGATACGGTCATCAATAAAGTATGCTCACTGCCCAGGCAGGTGTGACTCAGTTGGTTGAGCATCGTCCCATGCTCAGAGAGATCGCCAGTTAGGTTCAGGACAGTGCACATTCCCTGGTTGCTGGCTTGATCCCCAGTAAGGGGCATGCAGGAGGCAGCTGATCAGTTTCTCTCACATTGATGTTTCTCTCTCTCCCTCTCCTTTTCTCTTTCTCTAAAATCAATAAAAATATATTTTAAAAAATAAAATAGTCTCACTGTAACATTGAGATCTATACTGAAGTTAAGTTAGATGGTACATATGTACTTTTCAAAATGGGTCCTAAATGTGTTCCATGGTCAGGCAAAGGCTTTGAGTGACCCTTGTCCAGCTCCTAATCCTGTATCCTAATCCTCTCAGTACTTGAATTTCCATATTTCTGCCCCATATCTCTGTCCCCTGACAGGCGATATGGGCCAGTCAGAGAGGGCAGAAAGAGAAATGAAGCCATAAGAATGACATTCAAAACTAAAAGGCTTTGAATTTAAAATTATACTAGGTAACCCGCAAAAGTAGTAATTCATTTATGGTTAATTAAATGTCTGAAATTCAGGCCAAGGAAACATCTATTTGAATCAGGATGTTCTAAATTGACCACCCTGGCACATCTGAAGTTGATTGAGCATACAGATTCATACTGACTTGCCCAGTATTAGGAGTGTGAGTATTATTTTTTGAGGGTGAATTTCAGCCTTACCAGACAAACATGCTCAAATCTGCTTATATGTCTATTATGGAAGCTACTAGATATCATTTTACAATATTTTCACACTAACTTCTCTGGGATCACTTTCAAGATGGACTGATTACATTACAGTTCCCAAGTTAATTTCTTCAGTGATTGTATTTTTAAAGGCTTTTGGCTTATCTATTGGTTGCATGTTCATAATTGTCATTATGAAAAAATCTGCTACTTGAGGACAATGATTTTGAATGGCTAATAGGACAGAATATAACAGGGACATGGAAAATAGCTGCAAACTAGAATGACTAAACCAAAATAAAATAAAATAAAATAAAATAAAATAAAATAAAATAAAATAAAATAAAATAATAAAATAAAATAATAAAATAAAATAAAAAAAGAATGACTAAACCAAGGAAGTGGTTTGAGGTTTCTAAGAACTAAATAAAATTAATTCAGTAAAAAGCAGTAAATTTTTTTTACTAGCAAAATTATAAGTAGGAAATGATTAAAAACATTTCTAATGATAAAGAAAGATATGTAATATTATTGATTTGCAATATTATTCATGTTGAAAGAAGATCAAGAGTCTATTAAGACATGCTTTATAATGTAAACATGTAAATGAAAGATGTGCTAGCTACTTTATAATTAACTATGGTTAACATGGAAGCAATTCATAACACCTTTATAGATAGCATAAGCAATTTTCTTTTCTATTCGTTTTCTTCTAATGGTAAGCCTTGGCTTGACTTGAGTGTAATGAATTTATTCTTTAGTAAGCAGTATTTGATTCAACAAAGCCAGTTAAACACAATAACCTAGATACCTGTTGGTTACATCATTAGACTGGTAGAGGACATAAATGAGTTTGAGTGCAGATTTTGTTTGGATTGGATTTTGGAAATTTAAATTTTTTAGACATAATAACTTTTGTCCAATTGCCAGCCACTTCTGCAAATAAAATTATAATTTCTGTAGCTAAGTATTGTTAAAATTGTGTTCAAAGCAACTGTCTTTCAAATTTTTAACTGTTTTAGATTAATCTAATTGTACAACTTTTGGATCCAAAACTGTATCCCAAATAAATGCATGTTAACATTTTGCCTTTAGCCAATAAGAAGAAAGAGAAAGAACGCCCAGAGATCTCTCTTCCTTCAGACTTTGAACATACGATTCATGTGGGGTTTGATGCAGTCACTGGGGAATTCACTGTAAGTAAGCTTATTTTGTTTTGTAAGCCATGAAAAAATCCTTTATTATAATAGGATTTTATAATAAATCAAGAATTGCCATGTGCCAAAATGTCAGACTTGAAGTTTTTGATGGAAAGAATATTGGCAAAATAATTTTGTCCACCTTAACAAAAAAGTTTGATGGCTGTATAGTCTTCAACTTGATTGAAAATACTAATTTACCATTGCATAGAAGAGGTAGTCCTAGTAGTTAGACCCTGCTTGATTATGCCTATTCTTTGTCATTTGAAGTTAATCAGAGAATCATCAACTCGACTTGGACAGTGAAGACAATCTTTCTGAATAATTCAGGCTTTACATTGGAATCTGGATTAATCAGATCAGCTAACCACATACACTAACAGCAAACAAACAAACAACTCTGTAAAATTGACCTGTTTTTCTCTTTGAATTTAAGAACATGGCTTATTTTTAGGCTTAACAAGTATATTTTATAGACATTGAAAAAATAAATTCCATGCTTCAGGAAGGAATATTGATGGATATAATATTGTGTATGCTTTAGTGGTTATATATATACCACAATAAATACCAATAAGAATTTTCTAGAAAAACCCACATATCTATAGTGCTCAAATAGCACAGGATCTCAGATCAATGGCATTTTATACTTAAGATCTGACTAAATTTTTTTAGATGGAAGAAGGAAAAGATGTGGCTAGAAATATGTACCTGGAAGATAAACTATCTTTCCCACACTAGTAAGGAACTCAGTCACAATGTACATTCTTAGATGAGTAATTTTCAATGCATTCAAACAAAACATCTCTGATAGAACCATCACAATTGATTCATGGGTTCTTAAGCCAGAGATAAATTTAGATATTAAATAATCTCCTTTTATGTAACATGATGGTTAGTGAATAGACTATTGTATGATTAAATGAAAGAGATGACAAATTAAGTTAATTCGAAGAAGCAGACCATATCTTTGATTGACAGCCAAATTATACTATTTTTTTCAATTCAGGAAGTAAGCAATATGAGAATGAAATGGAAATTGGGTAAACATCTTGAACTTAATGATGTGAGCTAATTATTTCTATGTTCTCAGTAGCAAGAAGAGAACATTAAGAAATACTGACATTGACAAATTTAAGATACTGATAGGATTTAACCAATTTTACCACTGGAGTCAGAGACATTATTCAAATGGCCTTGTGTTTGAGCCCAGCTTCTGTTCTTTACTATATGTGATAATATTCTCTCGGCTATACCTAGGAAATATATCATTGTCACCACTATGACCACCATCATCACCACCAAATAATATTTTTTATAATTTGAGCATGATAATATTATTTTTAAAAAGTCATAGAATGACTATTTTATTACATAAGTAACAGTAAAACACTTAAACTTTATAAGTTTTGTCTGATATCTCTTCCCTTTTTTATTTGATGAACTTTATTTTTCCAGTTTTTGACCTTTTCATGTTCCATGTGTGTTCCCTCTGCTTAAATTTCTCTTATGTTTTACTATCATTTTGTATTTTTCTTCCTTTTCACTTTCTGATGTAAAAGTTTCCTCCTTCACTATTCTCACGTGACATTCTGTTTCCTTTCCAATTTTTTCCCCTAATTTTTCCAACTTGCTTGAAATCTTATACAATCTATCTTTAGCTCTTTCTTGTTTCTTTATGGGTTCTCAATGGAAATGAAGGAAAGTAAATCATCATCATCTTGCTGACTGCAGTTAGCCAATTTCACTTGTCTATCAATTAGAACCCAGAGAACCAACCAGAGAGGGATAGAATGGGACATGTGGTAGGCAATCTTTTTAATTGTAAAATAGAGTTTGATGCAACTGAACCAAACAAAACAAAAACCTGTCCCTTCCTACCAAAAACCCAATTTGAAATAAAGCAGTTGTTTGGATGCAGTTATCTGTTAGAAATCCATTTGAATATATTGATAAGACACAGGCTAAATTTGAAAATCTGATGCATTTTATTGTCATCTTGATCTTTTATAACTACTTGTCCACATATTATTTTGAAAGATGCCAAATTCTGCCTTTTTTTATCACCTTAACCTATTTTTTAAATTTACAAACTAAAAATACAAAATGACAATAAACTTTAAAAAATAATTTCATTGGGCCCTGGCCAGGTAATTCAGTTGATTAGAGCATCATCCCTATACACGAAGGTTGGGGGTTCGATCCCCACTAAGGGAACATACAAGAATCAGCCAATGAATACATAAAGTGGAACAAAAAATCCATCTCTCTCTCTCTCTCTCTCTCTCTCTCAAATCAATCAATATATTTTTTTTAAAAAATCATTTCATTGGTAGGAATTAAAATTGGGTCCTAGTTCCACAGTACCACTAATTCATTGTGTGCATAGCTAATTTGATTATTGCAGTTGTTTACATTGAATTTTGAGCAATATAGTCCAACTGTCTCACAAGGTATTGTTATTTTGAATATTTGGACACTGATTTGGTGTGTTGCTTGGTGATTATCCTATGGCTAATTGGCCCCCTATAACCGTGTGCACCTGTTTATATACTTGGACCCTGATATTAAAATTAAGTTGGGAGGTGAGATTTGGGGTATTGAATTATGACAAGTCCTTACCCTTTATATTGCCATTTTTGTCCCAAATACTTCAGAACTCCCCCTTCCAGACCTCTAGACCTGTGACGGTCGCTTCAAGTCAATCAGAGGGAAAAATGGTATGAGTGATATAAATTATCATTTCTTATGATAAGATAGATGCTTGGCCTGTTGTATCATGCTGCCATTCTCCTGGGCTATACTGGCCAATCCCCAGCTTGATGTACATCTAGTTGTTATTGTATATATGGCCAGGCATTTATACATGCTTCTGCTTCTGATGCTCTCACATCCAGGTCTCCATTAGCTGTCTAACTTTTGGGATTTGTACCTCAATTTGGAGTAATGATATGGCTTTCTGATCATGTGCCTTTGTGGCATACATTCAAATTTGAGTGTCAGGTTTCATTGATTAACTGATTTATTTCAACTTAGAAAAGAAAATAGAAATTATGTCAGGAGTGTATTCACGTGGTAAGTAGAGTTATCTGGAGGATCTTCTGCAGTAGATAGCATTTTTTCCCTGTGGTCTAGTGATCACAAGACTATTTATCACAAAAGTTTAGAAGTGCCATGAGAATGTATAATAACTGCAAATATTTGAATGATTATGGTAATGATCATACTAGTGGTTATGTGCAATGCATACCTGGTTTTGTAACATTTAATAACTCCTTTAGCCATTACAGTATTAACCAAATGCTATTAATTGCACTTAGAATCAGAACTGGGATCATGCATGGGCTTCTGAGTTCAAATTTTTGGCTTAAGGCTTTAGCATCAAATTGCGTGATGAATGCATGTAAAAGTGTTGCTTCACTGTGCTTGGAGTAACCCCAAATGCTAGGAACCAAACCATATCCCAAATTAAATCAGTTGAGTCAAAGCATGTTTCTGTAGCATTGGACATATCTTTATTTTGAAAAAGTTGCTACCCTATATCTGATCTTATTTTGTAGAATGCAAGACTTCAGAATTGTAGAATTAAAATTGAAATTATTCCTGTATTGTTTGAAATGAATTGTTTTCCCTTTCCCTGGCCTAAATGTCTAAGAAATTCAAATACAGAGTCTGGCTGTGTAGGAAATCCTCCATCTAGTTTTCTCTAAGCCAGCCATGATTTTATCTACAAAATACAGAAGAATCACATCAATGAAAGTAAATGTTAAATTCACCATCACTCTATAGCCATACTTTGAATTTTCGTCACATACACACTTCCAATATGAATCTGAAAGTGATTAACTAGAATTGGAAACTGAAATTTATAAGTTCATCTCATGGCCATTGGCTACCTGTGATGGATCACCCGTTACAAAAACAACTTACTAATTATTATTTAAACTGTTCATAATGCCATCCTTCTTCCTTCCAAATTCATGTTTCTACCTTTTAGTAACTTCTTCAGTCCTTTAATGATAATTCTTATTAGTGTGTATTTATGGAGGAAGCATCTGGCCAAAAGTGAAATTATGCATCCAAACTTTGGAATATTGTTGTTTTCACTGTTTTTTAAATATATTGCACTATAGTCTGTCCTGCCCCTGATTTAGGTAATACCTCCCTATTTTTATAACCACCCCACTTTAGATGGGATTATCCCCACCCCATTCAGACCCATTGGTTTCATCTCCTCCCACCTTCTAAGTTGTCCCACATTCTGTTTTAACTTTCTTTTCTTTCTTTATTTACGTCCATTACAGCCAGATCTCTATGGCTCACAGATGTGCCCAGGGAAGCTCCCAGAGGTGCGTCACAGGCCCAAAAGAAGCTTGCATCAAAGTGCTTCTTTGAGATGTCATAGCACTGCAGCAGCAGGTTCATGTGTGTGCAGTAGAGTTGTTGCTTGGCTTATCTCACTTTTTTGTTGTCATTCCCAAACTCTGGAGGCCCACGTCACACATTGTTTTGCCGAGACTTCATAGGACAAAACCACCTAAATTGTATCTAAATGCACTTCAGGAGTAGTGTATCTGTTTTTCACTCCAAATTGCTCTTGGAAGTTGAATAATCATGAAATGGGGACATCTGTAGGCTGAACAACTAGGAAAGAATACTGATTGCCTAATGCAAAACTAACCTCTCTATGTAATTTTTGCAATTCTCCATGTTTAGATTTCCAAATACTCCTTCCTCTTTGCTCTAAATGCTTCTGATTATTTCAAATTCTCACAAGGCTTTGGCATGGTTGTCACAGTCCCCAGGTTCTTCTATGTGGCCAGTGAATGGAGTGTGAAGGAGGGGATGAAGGGAGGAGCCGACAAAGCTGCAGGGAAAATGCCCAAAGCAGCATTAATGTTACTCTTTAGTATCTCAATGGTTATTGCTCCCCCACAATTCTGTTGTTGTTTCTTCTCAATCACCCTTTCTATTAAAGCTCTAGACCTCCCAAATTATATTTTATGATAAAAAATTATGAATTGACTAAGGGTGAGGCTTTCCTTTTATTCTAAAAGATATTCTAATTACAACATGCTGAGAAACAGCTTATATTATTCACAATAAAATAAAATCTATTGATCTGCACAATACTATGCAGTGCACAAATTTAGAGAAGTCTTGCTATGTCTGCCCTGAGTCACCAGAAAAAATAAGCTAAGCTGTGAACATCATTTCATGGATGAGCAGAGTTAATATGGAGGTGATTTTCATGCACTTTTTTTTTCTATCACAGTCATACTCCCACCCACCCTTTTTAAGTTGGATCCTAATTTTACCTATGTGTTTTATTTAGAGAAGAGAATGATTGCATTATTAAGTTACTAACTTTAAATCTAGAGTGTAACTTCAGTTTTCCAAGTGAAATTCTACAGGTAGCATGGGCTTCTTGGTGAAGAACTTTACTGGACCAGAAAAATGTAGCTGCTGAATGTTCTGATATGCCATTCTTTGCCTTTGGTTGTCCACAGGGAATTCCTGAGCAATGGGCACGATTACTCCAAACCTCCAACATAACAAAACTGGAACAGAAGAAGAACCCACAAGCAGTTCTAGATGTTCTCAAATTCTATGATTCCAAAGAAACAGTCAACAACCAGAAATACATGAGCTTTACATCAGGAGGTAAGAGTAAATCTAGGATATCATAAAGTAAAAAAAAAAATAATAATTCCAATCTCAGAGCTTCACGATTAGAAGAGAATACCTGTATGGTATTTGAAGTCAGTTCTAGTTTCTTCTCTGAATGACTTCAAAAGAAGTAAACCAAATGATGAGTTGGAAGTTGAAGTTGATGTTAAGAGATTTACAGTGCTTGGATAATTTTAGAATTGAAATAAGGAAATTGTTCAGTGAAGCAGTAATTGTCAGTTTGAATCAGCAATCACAATTATTGTTTGGTTTCTTCACTGGCATGAAACTCAGTTACTCATGATCAGGCCTTGTGATGTGTCCATGAAGTGAGAAATATATGGATCAAACCATGGTTTCTTGAAATGTGTTTTATTCTTTAGAATCATCTAATTGAACCATGAGAATGCAGTACAAATGTTGTGGCTGCCAGGTTATTTTTATCAGACTTCAAAATCAGACTTTAAAGAAGAAATCATGGTTTGCTATTTCTAAGAGATTGAAAGGCTATGAGTCTGCCAAATTTCAACTTCATTTGTTAGCTTATAGACCTGGCCTTTGTTTTAAGTTCTGATGTACAAATTTGCACTATAAGCAACTACAATACATATACCAAATGATACTTTTGCATTTTGAGAAATATTATCTGGGTTGCCTCTCAAGAGCAATTTCTTATTTAACATCCAAAGAAAGCAGAGAATACTATCATTAGTGTCCCACCTATAACGAACCCATATCTTTTGGCATTGTTTTTTTCTTTATTGATTAAGGTAATACATATGTGTCCTTATCCCCCCATTCCCCCCCTCACCCCACTCATGCCCTCACTCCCCTGGTGTCTGTGTCCATTGGTTAGGCTTATATGCATGCATACATATCCTTTGGTTGATCTCTCCCCCTTACCCTCACCCTCCCCTACCTTCCCTCTGAGGTTTGACAGTCTGATCAATGCTTCTCTGTCTCTGGATCTGTTTTTGTTCATCAGTTTATGTTGTTCGTTATATTCCACAAATGAGTGAGATCATGTGATATGTATCTTTCTCTGACTCGCTTATTTCACTTAGCATAATGCTCTCCATTTCCAGGGCAAGCTTGATCTCTTCAACAATGGTACAAGAATACACTTGGTTTCTGATTTGGCCATATCAAATATCAAAGACCAAACTTAAAGACATATGGCAATTTTTATGCTCAATAGGATTCTTTTTAATGAGAAGATTAACTTCTGTTATCCAATGGCAAAAAACCTAAAAGAAGAAAAAAGCCATCAAGAAGAACTTTTTATGATATTTAGCTTATCACATGGAATAAAATATTTAAGAGATCCTGGTGACACATCAAAAAATGTTTAATGTGAAGAAATCTAGAGCTATGCTCCAAGTACACTGTAGAACCATAGGCTATGAGAACCAAAAATGTGTTCAAGAAATCATTTGAGTGTACCCATTAATACTTTTCAGATTCTAAAAATTTGTCTTTATTCCATGTTACCACTGCTTTTTAACCGTTTTATTTTTGTGTTGAATTCTCTCAACTTACAAAGAATCAATCCTAAAAGTTATGTTAAAACACAATAGTATCTGATTTATTGCACTATTCTGAGTTGAGTGAAGTGCCACCATATGTTTTCTGGATGCTCTAATGTCACAACTGACTAATAGGTTAGGGAGGGAAAGGAGGAGTAGGGGAGGGGAGGGGAGGGGAGGGTAGAAGGGAGGAAGGGAAAGGGGGTAAAGGGAAAGAGGAAGTGGTGTAAAAATTCTGGATATACACTGAGTGGCCAGATTATTATGACCACCTGACGTTTGTAGGCAAATTAGCTATAATTTTGCGCTGAAGTTGCTAGAGGGCCAGACCATTATAAATAGGGAAGCAGGTTGTTTACCACGACAGTAGAAGTGATTTTTTT
>NW_005357414.1:433475-452053 GCF_000412655.1 Myotis brandtii | reverse complement strand
GCAAAATTATAGCTAATTTGCCTACAAACGTTAGGTGGTCATAATAATCTGGCCACTCAGTGTATATGTACAGTAGTCCTCCATTATCTGTGCTTTTGCTTTTTATAGTTTTAGTTATCCAGGGTTAACCATGGTACAAAAATATTAAATGGAAAAATTCAAAAATAAATTTTAAATTTTGTGCTGTTCTGAGTAATGAAATGAAATCTTGGGTGGTCCTGTTGCATCCCACCTGGAACATGAAACATTCTTTGTTTAGTGTGTCCATGCTGCACACGCTCCCCACCTGTTAGTCACTTAGTAGCCATCTATGTTACCAGATCAGCTGTTGAGGTATTGTAGTGCTTGTGTTCGAGTAACCGTTATTTTACTTAATCTCCTCAAAGTACAAGAGTAGTAATGCTTGCAATTCAGATATTTCAAAGAAAATCCATAAAGTGATTTATTTAACTGAAAAGTTGTCAACTTAATAGGGAAAGAAAACAACCATATGCTGAAGTTGCTAAGATCTATGGGAAGAATGAATCTTCTATTCATAATTGTGAAGAAGAAATCCATGCTAGTTTTTCTGTCACAACTCAAAATGCAAAAATTACAGCCACAGTATGTGATAGGTACTTAGTTAAAATGGAAAAGGCATTAAATTTGTGGGTAGATGACATGAACAGAAAAACTGGGTTCCATAAATCCTCACTGAATGTCTTCCATAGTTTCTTGCAACTGTGTCCAAATAACATATAATGAAACCAGTTTTACCATAGGCTAATTGATAAAAACAAGAGTTAAGTTTCTACAGCATCTCATCAACATTATAAGAAAGCAATGTCGAATGAAATAATGTTATTCCAGGACCTGCTGTGTATGTGTGTGTGTGTGTGTGTGTGTGTGTGTGTGTGTGCGCGCGCGCGCGCGCGCGCACGTGCACAAGGTTTGGTATTATCTCAGGTTTCAGGCCTGAATATATCTATCCCCCACTTTGGGGGGACTACTGTATGGAATCATTGCAATCCAGGAGTAGGTAATCTTAATATTTCTCCATATATATGAGAATCACTGGAGGCCTTCATTAAAGGTCTATAACATAATGTGGTGATAATATGTTGGTGATGTAAGGGTGTAAATTATAACAAAAAATGTCATTTTCATAATATCTATTTAATAATGAATTGGAGAACTCCCTTCTGGTCAAACACGTGAAGTTTTGTTTGTTTGTTTTTGTTTTTTTAAGTATCGTCTTTAAATAAGGCAGTCTTTATGAAACAAAGGTGACAGCTTTATCTTCACTTTTCAGATAAAAGTGCACATGGATACATAGCAGCCCATTCTTCGGTAAGTGAAACATTTAAAACAGTTTTCTGTAATCAGTGTTTCTGGTAGTCCAATAGAACACAATTGTGCATATCTAGTTTTTTTATATATAGAATCTTTTAAAAATGTTTTTTAAAAGTATAATTTAGATACATACTGTATGATTCTACTTACATGAATTACCTAAAGTAATCAAAATCATAGAGACAGAAAATGGTTGTTAGGAGAGGTAGAATGGGGAGTTATTGTTAACTAGAGGCCCAGTGCATGAAATTTGTGCACTGGGGGGGGGCGGTCCCTCAGCCCGGCCTGCCCCCTCTCACAGACTGGGAGCCCTCAGGGGATGTCCTACTGACAGCTTAGTCCCGCTCCCCGTGGAGAGCAAGCCTAAGCCACAGTCTGGCCTCCCTCTGTGGGAGATGACTAGGCTAATCAGGGGAAGGTGCCAGCCCCATCACCCCACTGCTGCTACCACTGCCGGCTGCCACAGCCACCAAGGTGTTTTCATCAACATGGACTCCAGTCCCTTCACCATGAAAAAATGACAAATTTCTTTAGGCATTTTCAAGATGTCTCTTTCATAGGATATGACATTTCTTTTTTTCTTTTGTTTTTATCCTCACCTGAGAATATGTTTCCATTGAATTTTAAAGAGCTTGGAGAGAGGGAGGAAAGACAGAGAGAAACATAAATGTGAGAGGGACACTTTGATTGGTTGCCTCCTGCATGAGCCCTGACCTGGGCTCTGGTCAGGGAGGAGCCTGCAACCTAGGTACATGCCCTTGGTCAGAATCAAACCCGGACCCTGTGGTCAGCAGGCCAAGGCTCTATTCACTGAGCCAAACCAGCTAGGGAGGATATGATATTTCTTTGCCCCTCCAGCAGCGGACCTTAGTTTTTTCCTCCAGGAGTGAGGTGGAAAAACCCTAGATCACCTTCTTGGATTCTTATTACCCAAGTTATCAAGAACACTGCGAGTGGCAGCATACAGGGAGCTTAGCCAATGAGTGGTCAGAAAAAGTGTTTCCTCTGTAGCTCACATGCAGAGGCCCTCCTGCGTTGTGTCTGCTGGGGTGGGGGCATGCTCTGAGTCCCACGGTGGCCGCCTGGAGCACACCCCCACCCATGCATTGTTTCCGCTGGGCTGGGAGCATGCTGCCTGCCCAGATGCCCTCCCTCCTTCCACTGCCAGGGTGCAGAACGCTATGGGCACCACCAACTTTGTGACAGAGTGACATTTAATTTGCATATTACCTTTTTATTAGATTAGATGGGTACAGAGTTTTAATGCTACAAGATAAAAAGAGTTCTGGACATGGATGGTGGTGATGGTTGCACAACAATGTGAATACATTTGACACTACTGAACTATATACTTAAAAATGGTTACCATGTTAAATTTTATGTTATATATGTTTTACCACAATTAACAATAAAATTTTAAAAAAGAATTAAGGCCTTGGACATAGATATTTAGTCTTATTCCTCCTCTTAAAAGCTGAGCAACTTTGGGAAAATGGCTTAGCTCCTCTATGCCTTAGCTCCTCTGAGCCTCTCTTTCTTCAGCTTTAACTGGGTATACCCTACCTCCTAAAACTTGTGTGAATATTTAATGTGTTAATGCATATAATATACTTAGTATATTACCTAGCACACCCTATGTGATTATTAATTATAAGCTACTATTACTATTATTTTTTAGATGATAACAAGAGGAAAAACTTATTCTCTTCATAGACAAAGCTTGTGTGAGGCGATGGTACTTGTGTCTTACTCAGATTCTCCAAAACACAACAGAATATAGCCCTCGTATTCTCACTGGTCATTTCCCCTTCTCCTTTTTCTATTCCATGACAACTTATTGGGTCACACTGAAAACAGAATGTGAAGGAAGGTAATAGCAACATGGGAAAAATAAAAATGCCAACCTTCCTGATCAACACATAACTTATGCCCCTTGATTTAATTAATATCATTATTGTGTAATACTGACTAGGTATCCTGGCAAATAAATATTGTTATTTTTTTGGTAAGTCAACTATTTAACACATCAATCTGCTAGGATGGTCTGTGTAGGAGTTTTATTTTGTAAACAGTTTATACTCCCTAAGAGATTGGTCTTTCTGAGCTTGCCTCTATTGGTTTTGCTTGTAGAATTAAAACTAAATCTATATAATGACCAAAATATTCTACCAAATCAGAAAACTATGATAATATCACTGTTTGGAGATAAAACCACTGGATATTCACTTATTAAACATATTTTTATCAAATGCTTCCTTAAAATCACTAGGAAATCTGGAGCTTAGTTTAGTAAGGGAAAAAAGTATAAACATAAACAAGCTCAACACAATATGGACTATGTTACATACTCTAAATTATGTTCATTTGCTATGAGAATTCAGAGAAAATAGATTACTTTTAGCTGGGGAAGTTAAAGGAAGCATGCCTTTGTCCCAAGGTCTTAAGCTCAGTGGCTGCTACATATTTATGGAAGGTTGAGTTAGAAAATGTTTTATATAAAAGGTGGCATTTAAGCTAGATCTTGAAAATCACATGGGATTTGGATCTGTGAAGATGGGGAAGGGCATTCTAAGCACTAGGAAAAGCATGGAAAAGGACGTGATAGTGAGGAGAGCAAGGAGAGAAAGGGATGTAGGTTTGAATGAAGACTGAGATGCAAGAAAGGGAATCATCTATATGTATAAAAGCCTAAGTGACCAAATGACCAAACAACTGGAATGACCAGTAGACCAGTCACTATGACGTGTACTGAGCAGCAAAGAGCAGACGCTTAATGCAGGAGCTTCCCTCTGGTGGTCAGTGCACTCCCACAGCCAACCTCCCATGGCCAGCCAACCTCCCGCAGTCCCTCCCCTTGGCCAGCTGCCCCCCCTGATGGCCCCAATCAGGAGGCCAGCCGGCCAACCTCCCATGGCTCCTCCCTCCCCTGCTGGCCACCTCCTGTGGCCCAGCCAACCTCCTGCAGCCCTGATGGGGACTGGGTGAGACTGTCCCAATTGGCCCTGATCGCCAGCCAGGCTGAGGAACCCCACCCGTGCACAAATTCGTGCTCCAGGCCTCTAGTAGGAAATAAGCCTTGAAAGTTAACTTGGAGCCAAATCATAGAGACCCTTAAATGGTATTCTTAGAGATATGGCTTTTTTCAGTGTATAGTGGAAAAGTTGAAGTTTTTTTAAAATATATTTCACTGATTCTCTACAGAGAGGAAGGGAGAGGGATAGAGAGTTAGAAACACCGATGAGAAAGAAACATCGATCAGCTGCCTCCTACACACCCCCCACTGGGGATGTGCCCGCAACCAAGGCACATGCCCTTGACTGGAATCAAACCTAGGACCCTTCAGTCTGCAGGATGATGCTCTATCCACTGAGCCAAACCTGTCAGGGCAAGGTTGAAGTTTTTTAGAACAAGAGTGTTAAATGGTTAAAGCTTATGCTTTGAGAAGAGTAGTCTGACAGCAAATGTTCAGAATGAATTAAGGACAGAAGGTGAGACTGGATGAAAGGAGACCAGTTGAGGGAGTATTGCAATCCCCCAGGCCAAGCATAATGAGGTCCTGAGTGAGATAGTGGCAGTAGGAATGGGGATCAAATTCAAATTTCCAAGATGGTTAGGTTAATGATTGGATGTTGGAGAAGAAGTTGAGGTCAAAGATGATTGCAGGCTTAAAATGATATGTGGTTGGCCAGAAATAGGGTGTCATCTTTCAGGAGTTGCAAATTTCTATGAGAAAATGCTGAGTTTCCTCTTGGACAGTTTGAGTTTGAAGGGCTGGCAAGACTTCAGGTGGACATATTTGATTAAACTGTTTGACTAAGGCTGTATTTTTATTGACTGAATGAACTGAATTAGACCCTTAAGTTCAGGTTAGATCATTTCTGTGGGACTCAGTTACTTAGGAATGGATAATTGCACCTTGTGTTCTTCTTATTATTCTAAGGCAGTGGTTCTCAACCTTCTGGCCCTTTAAATACAGTTCCTCATGTTGTGACCCAACCATAAAACTATTTTTGTTGCTGCTTCATAACTGTAATGTTGCTACTGTTATGAATCATAATGTAAATATCTGATATGCAGGATGGTCTTAGGCAACCCCTGTGAAAGGGTCTTTCGACCGCCAAAGGGGTCACGACCCACAGGTTGAGAACCACTGTTCTAAGGGGAGACTGCACTTTGCACTGCTTATTTTATTATTATTATTGATATTATTTTTTTCATTAGAAACACTCCCAGTAGACCTAGCTATCATACAGTATCTGATTTAATGGAATTGACAACACTTTATAGACATAGCCTGAAGTGATCACAAGTTTTGGCATCCTCTAGTAGCCTTGGTGGGAATTAAAATAGAAGCACTGTTGTAGTCATTAAGTGTTTTTAAATATTGGCTATATAATTAATATTGAATTCAGTGATACTTCCCATAATCATATAACATCTGCTTTACTTCTCACTCTGGTAGCTTCTTTGATATTATTGTATTAAATGCTAAAATCTGTTCATGGACCTGCTCTTCAATTTGATGCTGCTTTTAAAATTTTATATTTTTATTATACTACTAGAAGCCCATTGCACGAAGATTCGCGCAATAGGCCTTCCTTCCCCTGGCTGCTGGCACCAGTTTTCCTCCAGCATCCGGGACCCAGGCCTTTGGTCCAGCCACAGTGAGGCTTGGCTTCTCCACTGCGGCTGCAGCGGAGAAGCCAAGCCTCTTCAGTCTTCAATCTTCAGTCTTCAGTCTTCACTCTGGCCAGAGCCTTCAGTCTTTGCTCCGCACCTGCGCATGCAAATTAACTGCTTTGTTGGGTTAATTTGCATAGTCACTCTGATTGGCTGGTGGGCATAGCAGAGTGACACCAATTTGCATGTTTCTCTTTTATTAGTGTAGATTGAGAGTGACATAATGCATTTAGAATCCTGGGCCAGTATTCCAAGTGGAAGGTAATAGCAAAAATATAAATATGCCATGATTTGTGCTTAGAGAACCTGGATGTACACTTGACAGATAGTGCTTTTGATTTGCAGTACAGATTTACTTTGTCCATCTAGATTAGTGGTTCATTTACTTTATTGTGCATCAGAATTGCCTGGGGAGTCTGATAAAATGCAGATTTGAGACTCTACTTTTCAGAGTAGTTCTGAAATGGAACCTTGATATCTGCATTTTAAACAAGCACTGAAAGTGGCCCAGACGACACCTTGCATTATCTAAAGTCTCCAAAGTCCTTAAATTTAATTCCTTTGACCTTTAAAAATTAAAATTGAAAAATTAACATATGTAAATTTTTTAAAAAATTAACTCAAAGAAAGAAGAGTTTTCTGAGGTAGTTTCTCTAGATGGTGTACTTACTCTCTAGAACAGGGTTTACAACTTGGAGTTTATGGATAGTATTCAGAAGATCTATGAACCCTTGAAATTATATGTAAGACATATGCCCTCACCCTGCTAGTGTCTGGGCATGTGCTGGGGGATGGGGGAGGCCGGGGGGAGGTCAATGGGGGAAAAAGAGACATATGTACCACTATTTGTAATTCTCTAAACAATAAAAAAAGAAGGGCATGTGCGGGGGGATGGGGGAGGCCGGGGGGAGGTCAATGGGGGAAAAAGAGACATATGTACCACTATTTGTAATTCTCTAAACAATAAAAAAAGAAATTATATGTAAGAGCATGTATATACTTGTCTTTGGTGGGGGGTGGGGAGGGAAGAATAGGCCAAACCCTTTGGAATTCTAAAAGACTACAGGACCCAATCCAGATGAAGAATTACCTCCCCTGACCCAATGTACGGCATAATGAGTGTCAAAAATACCTAATTTCAAAAAGACAAAAATATTTGCTATCCATATATCTTTATTTTTATAAGTTTAGACATATTAGACATAATAATTATCAGCCTGGAAGGAAAAGCATAGCAACATTATACCTTTGCCTCCCAAAAATGCCACCAGATAAACCTGTTAATCAAGCAAAGCTAAGTTTATTAAACTTACAGCAGTAAGAAAGAGTCCTACCTCAATAGTATTAGCTGTGTCTTTAAAAGGGGATGTCAAGGGAGAATATTTATAGGGTTTTAGTGCATGACTGTGTGATTTTGAAGCAGGTCTTGCAAGGTAAAGAACAAGTTAGAATTGTACAGTGTTATAATAAAACTAGGGGCCCAGTGCACGAATTTGTGCACCTTGGAAGGAACTGTGGGCTGCGAGGCTGGCTGTGAGCACAGGGATGGGTCTCGGCACATCCTCCATGCCCCTACCTGGCCCTTCCTGCCACAGCCCCTGGTCCCCTCTCTGCCAGCAGCCCTGCTCCTGCCACCACTTCTCCCACATGCTGACGGTGCCAGCCCCGCTCACACCCACTGACAGCATAGAGCGATTGGGGCCGGTGCCAACAGCAGATGCAAGCAGGGCTGGTGCTGTCAGTGAATGTGAGTGGTGGCTGCTTCCCCGATCACCCCTCAGGATCAAGGGGAGGTGGAGAAGTCCTCAGGGGCTATCAGGGTTGGCAGCCACCACTTGCACCCGCTGACAGCACCAAGCAATCAGGGCCGGTGCCAGATGCCAGCAGCAAGTGTAAGCAGCAGCTCCAGCGCCGGCTGTGAGTGCAAGCAGGGCTGGTGCTGGCAGCAGGTGTGAGAGACAGCTTCCGGCCCCAATCACCCCTCAGGAGCAGGGGCGGGGGTGGAGAAGTCCTCAGGGGCGATTGGGGTGGGAGCCACCGCTCAAACACACTGACAGTGCTGAGCGATCCGGGCTGGCACCAGGCACCAGCAGTGGGTGTGAGCAGCGGCTCTGGGGCCGGCAGCAGGTGCAAGCGGGGCCAGCGCCGGCAGCAGGTGTGAGTCCTGGGCGGGACTGCAGCATGCAGGAGCAAAGAATTTTCAGTAACCACTAGAGGCTCGCGGTGATGACAGCGACTGGCATCCCGCCTTGGTCTGGCACCCCCACTCACCTGCTCCACCATCCTGCCATGGCCAAAGCCCACCATGTTCAGCACACACCCCCTGGTGGTCAGCATACATCATAGCTACTGGTTGTTCAGTTGTTTGGTTGTTCCTCTGTTTGGTCTATTTGCATATTAGGGTTTTAGATAGATGATAGATAGATAGATAGATAGATAGATAGATAGATAGATGATAGATAGATGATAGATAGATAGATAGATAGATAGATAGATAGATAGATAGCTTTGGATTGGCAAATACAGTGACATGAGGGGCTTGAAGAGAGTCCTGGTAAACAGGCTAATTTTTTATTGAATTTATTGAGGTGACACTGGTTAACAAATTTATACAGGTTTCAGTTGTACAATTCCATAATACATCATCAGTACACTGTATTGTGTGTTCACCATCCCAAGTCAAATCCCTGTCCATAACCATTTATCACTCAATCACAACACTATTGTCCCTGTCCATGAGTTTTTCTCTTTTTTTTCTTTTTTTCTCAATCCCCACTCCACCCAGTCCACCAACCCACCAACCCTGACAGCTGTCAGTCTGCTCTCTATCTATGAGTCTGTCACTATTTTGCTTGTTCGTTCATTTTGTTCATTGATTCCATATATGAGTGAAATCATATGGTACTTGTCTTTCTCTGACTGGCTTCTTTCACTAAGCACAATGTTTTCCAGGTCCATCCATGCTGTCACAAAAGGTTAAAATTTCGTTCTTTTTTACAGCCAAGTAGTATTCCATTGTGTAAATGTACCACAGCTTTTTTTTATCCACACATCTACTGATGGACATGGGCTGCTTCCAAATCTTGGCTATCCTATATAATAAAAGCTTAATATGCTAATTGTCCAGTCATCCAGTTGGCCAATCAAAGCATAATATGCTAATGATATGCTAAGGCCGCTCAATCACTCGCTATGACATGCACTGACTACCAGAGGCCAGACAGTCGACTGGTGGATCAGTCGCTAAGATGTGCACTGACCACCAGGGGATAGATGCTCCAACTGGTAAGTTAGCTTGCTGCTGGGGTCTGGCCAACAGGGACTGTGCAAGATGGGCTGGACATACCCTGGAGCCCTCCTGTGGTCCCTCCCCAGCTGGCCAACTTCCCACAGCCCGATTGTGCCCAATCATGCACCAGTGGGGTCCCTTGGCCTGGCCTGCACTTCTTGCAATCCAGGACTCCTAAGGGAGATGTCAGAGAGCTGGTTTTAGCCCAATACCACAGGCCAGGTTGAGGGACCCCACTGATGCACGAATTCGTGCACTGGGCTTCTAGTAAATAAATAATTTTCTGACTTGCTAGACAAAAAAAGAATAAATATAGGTGTATAAATAAGAAAACCAATATTAACTAAGCATCTACACTTCAATCTATAAACCATTCAGTATGTGTATCTGGCAATCAAATATTTTTTCAAGTACTTATTTATAAACTTTAAGGTGTCTTCCTTCTCACAAGAGATAAACCTTTCTGGCTCTAATCAAATATATGATTATACCTTATTTTTATTCCATCATAGGTTTCTACATGATTGTAGAAAATCCACAGTGAACTTATAATCATAGACCAAGGTTTTTTATGTAAATCTACTAGTAGCCTGCCTTTATCTGACTTTGGAGATTTGTCCTCAAGAAATGAAAATTCTTTTTAAGATTAGCCTAAACTAGTATAATTGAAGGAATACACAAAGAACAAATAAATAAATATATACACATACACAAACAAAACAAAAATCAAAAACAATCTATAATAGTGCTTTCCAACAGAAATTTAATAAAATCCATATATGTAACTTTAAATTTCCTAGTAGACATATTTTAAAAAGTAAGACAAAATAGGTGAAATTATTTTTTATTATTTTTAATCCTCACCTGAGAATATGTTTTATTGATTTTTAGAGTGAGAGAAAGGGAGAGAGAGGGAAGAACATTGATTGGTTGCCTCCCAGGGATCGAACCCACAACCTAGGTATATACCATGACCAGGAATTGAACTCACAACCTTTGGTGTAAGGGACAATGCCCCAACCAACTGAGCCACCTAGCCAGGGTAGGTGAAATTATTTTTAATAAAATATTTTACTTAACCCAATATATTCAAAATATAGTCATGTCAATGTATATACTCTGTAAAAAGCCTAAGAAAATATTTTTTTCATATTGCATATTCAATATCTGGTATGCACTTTACAGTTACAACTTTTCTCAATTCAGACTAATCAGTTCTAAGTGTTCAATAACCATGTATGGTTAGTGGCTGCCATATTGGACAACACATATCTATATCATAGTTCACTAGCTTTTATATTTGTACCTGTATCAAGATCATCTGGAAAGCTTATTATAACAAAGATCGCAAGGCCCTACTTCCAGAGGTTTTTATGGATCTGGATTGAGTCCAAGAATTTGAATTTCTAATAAGTTCCTTGATAATGTTAATGATGCTGCTCTGAGGACCACAGTTTTAGAATCATGACCATAGTTCTTTCAAAATCCAGCGTTGGTACCATTTTACCCCTATATTGACATGAATGATCAAGAACTGACCCTAGATTTTATGGTTGTTGTTGTTTTTTCTGGTGCTGGTGTTATTGCATTTTTAGCATTATACGTCACCATTTACCTGTTGGTTAAAACTGAATAATTATTTATGAAGATGGGTATTCCTTAGATCTTCATGTCTGTTACTTTCTGAGTGCTTCATTTCAGGAGGCTGAACAGGGAAGAAACATTTATGGGCTTTCTTGTACTTAGTGAGTATTTGCAGAGCAGTCTTAATATCATATCCATACACATGCTCTGATCTGTAAGCACAAAATAACATTTTTCTGGTTAACAACCTGTCAATCAATAAATTGACAATCTGCCCAGAAAAAAATCAAAGCTTTAATAGTAATTAATTTGATTTTTAAAATATACTCATTGATTTTACAAAAAATGGAACTTTAAAATAATAAATTAATAGCTCACTTTTTTGGCTTAGTGGAAAATAAGCATAACTTTAAAATTTTTTATGCTGTTTAAACCATGATCTGAATGTATCTCTAGATGTGGGCAAGTCCTGGACACAAAATTTTAGATGGTTCTGTTCCTTTGTAAAAGATGCAGTTCCCTCGTAACCCTATATGGTTAAATATTTCATTTCCCTTTTCTCATTTCCGAAGGGAAGCAATGAGGAGTTAATACCTGGTCTTTTAACTTTGTTTTTGTCATAAGAGTACAAAAACAGCATCAGAGCCTCCTTTGGCCCCTCCTGTGTCTGAAGAAGAAGATGAAGAAGAGGAAGAAGAAGAAGATGACAATGAACCCCCACCAGTTATTGCACCAAGACCTGAGCATACAAAATCAGTAAGTAACAAGTGACTATTTCCAAATGATTCAAAAGATGTCATTTGGAACACTCATATAACCAGAGTCTAGTTAATCAACTAGTACCTATTGAACATCTTACTATATTCCAAAACTTGGGATACAAGATTAGCACTTGACAATTAGGGAATAATACCAAACAATATACAAATAAGTGCTAAGTTATAAAACTGCTCCAGAGATTAAGATAGAGAAGAAAATTCATGTGAATCAAATAGGAAGACTTGCATGAGCAGAGGCACTAGTACTAGAATTAGGACAGTTTATATGGGGGTCACAAAGGACTAGCTCCTCAGAGCTTTCAAGGACAGTATATTTGTACATAGGTATATACCATGTACCAGGCCTATATAGGAGGCAACACTTGGTTGCCATATTCATGTTGCTCAATTCAGAACAGAGTAAACAACATAAGTATATACCATATACCTATGCTCAAGTGTTGCTTCCTCAGGAAAGCTTTCTTTGTCTTTCCTAGTCTGAGCTAAGTACCCTTCTTCTTTGCTGCCTTTATGACAAAAATATCACATTATACTAATCTGTCATCTTCCTTCACTTAGACTGGGAGCTCCTCAAAGGCAGGGATTGTGTCTTCTTTTCCTGTATGCCCAGCTCTAATAAACATAAAGTGTTTTTTAATATAAATCACTTGTTTTATAAAGCTCACTGAAGTTTGGGGTTCAGGGTAGGAGGAGGGATAAGTAGACAGCACAGAGAATTTTTAGGACAGTGAAAATACTTTGCATAATGCCATAAAGATAGATAAATCTCATTATGCATTTATCCAAACCCATAGAGTGTACTACACTCAGAGTGAACTGTATATAAATTATGGACTTTGGGTGATTATGATGTAAGTGTAGGTTCATCAATTGTGACAAATGCACCAATCAGGTAAGGGGATGTTGATAATGGGTGAAGTTATGCATGTGTGGGGGTGGGGGTATATGGGAATTCTCTGTACCTTCCCCTAAATTTTGCTGTGAACCTAAAACTCCTTGAAAATTTATCTTGATTAAAAAAAAAACAACACAAAAAACTCACTGATATGAGAGTGTCTTGACTTCATACTCTTTCCTTGGCCTGCTGTTTTAATTGTAGAACTTCTTTTCTTGTCTTTAAGATCTATACTCGTTCTGTGGTTGAATCCATTGCTTCACCAGCAGCACCAAGTAAAGAGGTCACACCACCTTCTGCTGAGAATGCCAATTCCAGTACTTTGTATAGAAATACAGATCGACAAAGGAAAAAATCCAAGATGACAGATGAGGAGATTCTAGAGAAGCTGAGTGAGTCTTTTGCCATCATTACTTTTTTCATGGAATTGTTTCTCTTTAAATAGAATTGTAATTGATTCTTTAGAAGTTTGAATCTGCTTGTATGAACTCCATACTCCCTGAAGTCACAAGATGTAAAGTTTGGGACTCACTGTGTTTTCTAGATCACTCTCTTTCTCACACTCCTAATTTGACAAAAACTAAATATTTTCACTTGAAAAATTAATTAAGCTGAAAACTTGACAAAATGAATTAAGCAGTAAGTTTTACTTTAAGATTACACTCCCAAAAGGAAGAAAATAGTCTGATGACATATCCTATGATCATACCCCAAGGGCTCCCAACTGATGAATCATGACAGATAAGTCTATCAAAACCCCACAGAGTCCATCAAAACTGGCAGCCACAATAATATATCATTTTCCCTTAACTTTAGGAGCATTTCTATATGGAGAGGGGCGATGGTCAGAAAATGCTGACAGCCCAGCCTCCTTTCCACAGTGTCATTAGTGTGTACATGCTTGTGTATACACAGTCACTCCAGTTTTGCAAAAACACTCTTCCAGTTATCTTGCTGGGTCAAAGAGCTTTAAAAAACATTCTCTGCTGAGAGTCAAAAGTCTATGAAATATATTCATTAAAATCATATTACAAGAGCATTTAACAAACTACTAGTTATCTGCAATCAATGCCCTCAATCTAGTTACTACTTATCCTTCAAAACTCAGCTCAAGTGTTGCCTCCTCAGGAAAGCTTTCTTTGTCTTTCCTAGTCTGAGTTAAGTACCCTTCTTTTTTGCTGCCTTTATGACAAAAATATCACATTATACTAATCTGTCATCTTCCTTCACTTAGACTGGGAGCTCCTCAAAGGCATGGACTGTGTCTTCTTTTCCTGTATGCCCAGCTCTAATAAAGTGTCTGGTACATATAAAGGCACTTAACAAATTCTTCTTGAGTAAATGTATGAAAAAATAAGCAAACAAATATATCTTTACTGGGCTTCACCTTGTCTGTTGTATAACAGAATCATTTAAGGAAACAATTTCCTGTCATCAAGAAACTTGCAATTTTATTTGGAAGATAAGATGTAATCGTGTGATACAATTAGTGAATAGAAGGCCATTTTATTTCAAGCAAATGTCTATCTAAAAGGTCGCTGAAAAGAAAGAGAGCAGTTCAGGGGAGCTATAGGTCACAGGAAGACTCTACAGACAGGGTCATTGGTCCATTTGGCATTGTCTAGAGACGTATATTGTCACGACACAGGGAGTGCTGCAGGCATCTGGTGGGATAGACTGGGGATGGTTCTAAGTTCTCTACAGTGTAAATGACAACACCCCTCCTTTTCCCTCAACAGTGCTGAGGTTGAGACATTCTGAGCTAGGGGTATTTTAGAAAGACAAAGGTTTAGGTTGCAGCTGTCTGTAAGCATTCATAACTGGAATTGCTGAACTTAGTGCTAATACTATTTGCTGTATTAACAGTAATTATTCCAATTTATTGAGTATTTTATGTGGTGGCCACTTTCCATACATTATCAGGTTTACTTTTCACAATAATCCCTGTGTTAGATTTTAATAGCCTCCTTTTACAGATCAGTGAACGTATGCCTCAAAAAAGTTTCACTAATGACTGGCAGAGCCAGAGTTTGAATTCAAATAGCTTACACTATTTCCACTACCCATTTTGCATCTGCATGTCTCAACTGTCTATATATGTACAAAGAAAGGGAAAATGAAAGAATTGCCTTAATAATTTCAATTCAATTACTCAATTGCCTCAATTTTTTCCTTTATCTTGTACAAATAAACATGACCTATGAGATTTATTAGATGTTAAAAACCTAATAGCCTAGTTTTGGTAAAAATGACTATTATTTGGTATCTGTTTTAGATTTATTATAATTAAATTTATAGCTTCCTTAATTTCAGTGACAGAGAAAGAAGCATTATTTTCATGGGCCCAAATCTTGCTTTGCTTACAAACGGTAACAGTACTGGATCTGTTTACTTTATAATTTGTTGTTTACTCTGTTCTGAATTGAGCAACATGATGAAGAGGAGAAAACTACCTTTGAATTTTTTTAAATTAATAATTGTTTTCTTCTCTGTTGGAGAATGCTTGGGCCTAGAGAGAATCATTTTCCCCCTAGCCCAGTGATGGCGAACCTTTTGAGCTCGGCGTGTCAGCATTTTGAAAAACCCTAACTTAACTCTGGTGCCATGTCACATATAGAAATTTTTTGATATTTGCAACCATAGTAAAACAAAGATTTATATTTTTGATATTTATTTTATATATTTAAATGCCATTTAACAAAGAAAAATCAACCAAAAAAATGAGTTTGCATGTCACCTCTGACACGCATGTCATAGGTTCGCCATCACTGCCCTAGCCAGTGGGCCACCTATAACAACCAACCCTACCTTGTACTCACAAGACCTTGGCAGGGAGAACCTCTAAAGAAATGGGAGATTACTTCTCATGAATCAGATTCAAGCTGAGCTGTACTTCATAGTTTGCAAAGTCAGTCTTTCCTATTCCTGTTCCACTGGCACCCTCTAATGCCCTTTCTCTGCCACTTTCTCACTGTGACCTTTGACGAGTTATTTAACCCCTCTAAGCCTCAGTCCCTTATCTGTCAAATTGGAATTCAAATCATAACTACATATTAGTACTCTCTATATAGGATGGATTTTATGGAGCTCTACCAATGGCTGAAAGGACAGGTATTGGAGTCAGAAAGGCCCCAATTTAAATTACAAGACAATTGCTAACAGCTGTCTCACTTTGGGAAAGTTATTTAACTATTCGGGACCTCTTTTTCCTCATATAAAATAGCTATAATAATAGTACCATATTCATAGCATTGTGATAATTAAATGAGAATAATGCATGTAAAAATCTGGTACAAAATATTTAGTTAATAAGTGGTAGTAACGTTCCTGTTCCCTAACCCTGACTACTGAGTGGCACGGACCTCAGTGGCTGAGGAGAGCAAGAAGAAGCGAGGTGGCAGGAAGATGCTGTGCTTTGGCGTAAATTGCAATCGATTAGGGATCGTTTCTCTGACTCAAGTTAGAAGTGAGAGTTCAGATAAGTGAGGCCGCCATTGCTGCTTTGAACACCTCAGAAGGGGAGAATGGATTTATCAGGAGTGAAAAAGAAGAGCTTGCTAGGAGTCAAAGAAAATAATAAAAAGTCCAGCACTAAGGCTCCTTCTCCTTCCAAATGCAAAGACCACTCTGATGAGAAGTCCAAGGATCACTCTAAAGATAAAGGGGCCACCAAGGACTTGAGCAAGAAGGATTGTGGCAGGGATAAACTCAGAAGAGCAGCGCTTCCACTGGTAGCAGCAGCACCAGGTCTCGGTTCAGCTCTACCTCCAGCTCTGGCTGCAGTACTAGCACTGGCTCAAGCAGCGGCTCTACCTCTTCATCAGCATCAAGCTACTCAGGAAGTTCCAGCACATCCAGAAGCTCCAGTTTCAGCAGCTCTTCCAGCTCTCCAAGTCCTTCTCAGTGCAGACATAACAACAGGTGGCGTACCCACTCCAAATCCAAACCACCCAAAAGAAATGAAAAGGAAAGGAAAAGGCGGAACCCTTCCCCTAAACCAGTGGTCAGCAAACTGCGGCTCTTTGGCCCCTTGAGTGTGGCCGCGAAGTTTCAATCACACTGTACGTGAGCGCCTGCACGTGGTATTTTGTGGAATAGCCACACTCAAGGGGCCGCAGTTTGCCGACCACTGCCCTAAACCCACCAAAGTACACATTGGTAGGCTCACCAGGAATGTGACCAAGGATCACATCATGGAGATATTTTCTACCTATGAGAAAATTAAAATGATTGACATGCCTGTAGAAAGGATGCACCCCCATCTATCTAAAGCAGTGGTTCTCAACCTTCCTAATGCCATGACCCTTTAATACAGTTCCTCATGTTATGGTACCCCCAATTTCATTGTTACAAATTGAACATAATTAAAGCATAGTGATTAATCACAAAACAATATGTAATTATATATGTGTTTTCCGATGGTCTTAGGCGACCCCTGTGAAAGGGTCGTTCGACCCCCAAAGGGGTCGCGACCCACAGGTTGAGAACCACTGATAAAGGCTATGCATACTTGGAGTTTGAGAATCCAGATGAACCTGAGAAGGCACTGAAGCACATGGATGGAGGACAAATTGATGGCCAGGAAATCACCGCCACTGCTGTGCTGGCCCCCTAGACTAGGCCACCCCTCAAGCGATTCAGCCCTCTCAGGAGTATGCTACCACCCCCTCCCCCATGTGGTGTCAGTCACCTCCATGGATGAGGAGAAGGTCACACTCCCAGAGCCACAGGTGCTGGTGCCTCGGTGATCCCGCTTCCTCGACTGCTGCAGCCACAGGAGCCACTCCAATTCCTACCGATAAGCAAGCCACCGAAGCTCTGCCCTAAAACTTATATCCCATCCAACTCAGTTCTGTGACTTTTCTAGCTGAAGGACAGTCAGTAGGAAACAAATCCTCAGTCAGGGGCAGGCTTCCAAAAGTAGCATTGAGATGTTTCCTTTGAAGGCCAAGTTTGGCTGCAGAAGTGTAGTTCATTTGGGGTTGTGCCTAAGAAGATGCTCTCCAGTTTCCTGAATAGAAAGTTCCCACGTTTCCAGGCTCTGAGAGTCAGTTTAGTGGAAGAGCCAGCAAGAACAGAGCAGGGTTCCAGGTGGCAGTGCCACCCCAGCCTGGGAGCACATTTTTCCATTCCATCGATGACCTAGGGCCAGTCTAGTAGCCTGAGGATCCTTCAGAAAAGGGCATGCTTTTGTGCAACTGCTGTTCCTATTAACCTGGCCTCACTCCCCTGCTTGAGCTCTTCTGACTTCTAGAGTTAAACATCCCATATTAGTTGCTGTAAATGGTTGTGTTTCCACATGTACTCATGCACATATATCCATATGGCACATCTCCTTTTTCTCTAAAATTGGTGAGCAAATATGAGAGCTCTGCAAGGTCATCACAGACCTTCTCCCCCTTCGTGGTGGTCTTTCGTGTTACCTTGACAATGTGTACATTGCTTTTTTTGGCTATTACTGTACAGTCAGTACTATGAATTTTCTGTTTTGAATTTTTTTGGTAACTTTGTAGCATTTTAGATAATGTGTTTATACTTTCTTGTGTAGAGTAAAAAAGTTGTGTTGAATAAATCTAGGATTAGAATGCAAAAAAAGTGGTAGTAACTATTTTATTACATAAGTATAAAAGCCTTATTAAGATAATACAATGAGACAGGCTTTGAGATGAATAATAACTGAGTTTGAGTCATAAATATAGACTAGCTGTATGTCCTTAGGCAAGTCACTCAATTTTGAACTTCAGTTTCTTCATCTGAAAAATTGAGATAACAATACAATCTACACTAATAAAAGAGAAACATGGTAATTGGCGTACGACCGCTACCCTTCCCATTGGCTAAACAGGGAGATATGCAAATTAACTGACAGCCAAGATGGCGGCCGGCAGCCAGGCAGCTTGAAACTAACATGAGGCTTGCTTCCTTCAGTGACCGGGAGGAAACCAACGTCCCCGCCTGCCTTACAGGCCTCTGAGCCTGCAGTTTGAACATTGTAACAAACATAGAAGCTAAAAAAAAA
>NW_005357414.1:428143-432338 GCF_000412655.1 Myotis brandtii | reverse complement strand
GCCGCAACCTCCCCATCGACCCTGCCTTGAGTGTGACAGGGGGTGGTGCCCCAACCCCCCAATCGGCCCTACCCTGAGCGTGACTGGGGGTGGCATCGCAACCTCCCGATCCGCCCTGCTCTGTGCATAACAGGGGGCTGTGCCCCAACTCCCCAATCGGCCCTGCTCTGAGCCCGACCAGGGGCTGCACCTAGGGATTAGGCCTGCCCTCTGCCACCCGGGAGCAGGCCTAAGCCAGCAGGGCATTATCTCCCGAGGGGTCCCAGACTGCGAGAGGGCACAGGCCGGGCTGAGGAACCCCCCCTTCCCCAGCCGAGTGCACAAATTTTTGTGCACCGGGCCCCTAGTATAATATAATAGGGATTTTGTGAGGACTAAATGAAGACATCTAGCACGATACATAGTAGTATATTATTATTATGCTACTTTTGCAAAAAGGGAACAACCGTATTATTCAACACTAGAGGACCGGTGCATAGGTGGGGTCCAGCTGGCCCACCCCAATAAGTGACCATCGGGCTGGGCTGGTGGAGGGGAGGGGCCCCAGGCAGTTGGCGGCCAGCCCCGCCTCCGATCCGGGTGTTGGGGGCCGATCAGGGGATGGGCCAGACGGGCCTGGATTAGGCTGGTTGGCTGCAGCAATGCATGTCATAGCCACCAGTTGTTCTGGTTGTTCCACTGTTCCGGTCACTGTGCTTTTAAATATAGACTAGAGGCCCGGTGCACAAAATTTTGTGCACTCGGGGGGGTCCCTCAGCCAGGCCTGTGCCCTCTCGCAGTCTGGGACCCCTTGGGGGATGTCCACGTGCTGGCTCAGGCCCACTCCCCAGGGCATCAGGCCTAAGCTGGCAGTCAGACATCCCTCTGGCAGCCTGGGAGCCATTGGGGGATGTCCACTTGCCAACGGGGAGCAGGCCTAAGCTGCAGTTGGACATCCTTAGCGCTGCTGAGGAGGCGTGAGAGGCTTGTGACTGAGCAGAGCTCCCCCTGTGGGAGCACACTGACCACCAGGGGCAGCTCCTGCATTGAGTGTCTACCCCCTGGTGGTCAGTGTGTCATAGTGACCAGTTATTCCCAGTCGTTCTGCTGTTAGGGTCAATTTGCATATTACCTTTTTATTATATAGGTTAGAGGCCTGGTGCACGGATGGGGGCTGGCTGGTTTGCCCTGAAGGGTGTCCCAGATCAGGGTGGGGTCCTGCTGAGGTGCCTGGCCAGCCTGAGTGAGGGGCTGAGGGCCATTTTCAGGCTGGCCACACCTCCTTCAAGGTGGGGGTCCCCACTGGGGTGTCTGGCCAGCCTGGGTGAGGGGCTGATGGCTGTTTGCAGGCTGTTCAAGCCCCCAGTGGGGACCCTCACCCCATGGGGTTGTGGCCAGCCTGGGTGAGGGGCTGAGGGCCGTCAGGCTGGTCACAGTCCCTTCAGGGTGGGGGCGGGTCCCGCTGGGGTGCCTGGCCAGCCTGGGTGAGGGGCTGATGATCGTTTTCAGGCTGGCCACGCCCCCTGGTGACCCAAGCTCCCAGCCTCTCCTTTTTTTCTTTTTTTCCAGGGTGGACTGGAAGCAGGTATCTGGGATTTATTTATCTTTTATAATTGAAAGTTTGTAGCCTTGAGTGGATCCCAGGGCCAGCCAGGGCAGGTGGGATGCTTGGCTTCCTCCATCACCAGGGGCAACCCATGCCTCCTGCTAGCTCCAGCTCCGTGGCCATCTTAGTTGGGTTAATTTGCATACTGGTTCCTGATTGGCTGGTGGGCGTGCTTGTGGGTGTAGTGGAGTGATGGTTAATTTGCATCTTTCTCTTTTATTAGTGTAGACTAGAGGCCTAGTGTGTGAAACCATGGGTCCCCACCTACCCATGCGCACCTTGCTGTGCTCGCAGCCCCGCCCACCCATATGCGCCTCGCTGTGGTCACCTTGCTGTGCCCACCTGACTGCCGCCCTGTCCGCCTGCCAGCTGCCAGCCTTTCTGCCATCGGAGCCTGTGGGCCATGGGGGAGGGACCGAGAGGCGCTCCATGCACTTCATAGTGACCGGTCGTTTCAGTTGTGACTGGCCTTTTATTATTATGATTTTAAAAAAATCGGGCATTGTGTCTTCTAGTGCGACACAATGTTTGAAATCAGGAATAATTCCAAATGTATGGCCCCTATGCAGAAGTCATTGAGAACCTTGTGATCAATGAGAACCTTGGAACTTGGGGAAGAAGTAGATGAGCCTGTGTTGAGATATAAAGGAGTTAGGAAAAGGAGACAGGGAGGTAGAGGAAATGGCTATAGCCCATACCAGAGTGGACCCCCCATCATAGGCATAGAGAAGAGGTGATGGTGGCCTCACCTTTAGTCTCAAGGATCCAATTATTATGAGGTGGGCAGCTCAGATAAAAACCCCTCCAGGCTATTTATCTTCCATGCAGATACTGATTGTGAGGATCAGACCATGGAATCACTAATGGTTGAAATGGAGAGATCATCTTTCAGTTTCACACAGACAGATAGCCTGGGTCTGGCTTGTTCATTGTAGTCTATCTGAATCTATTGGAAAATAAAGAAACCACCCTAGCCAGGTTGCTCAGTTTGTTGGAGTGTCAGCCCATACACCAAAGGGTTGAGGGTTATAGTCCCAGCAGGGCACCTACCCAGGTTTCAGGTTTGATCCTTGATCAGGGAGCATATGGGAGGCAACTGATATATGTTTCTATAATAGCAAATGCTTCTTTCTCTCTCTGTCCCCTTCCTTTCTCTCTAAAATCAATAAAAGCATGTCCTCATGTGATGATTTTAAAATCGGTGAAAAAGAAAACCCTACATTTCAGTGAAAATATTCAAAAGGCACTTACTGTCAGCAGAATTGTGCAATGCAGTAAATTTGTCTTTAGCCTGTCTCTTCTGGGACCTACAATCACTTCCTTGTCTTGTTCCTCACCACCCCCAGCATTTCTCACTCAAAACTCTTTCTCTTAATTTGCCCTCACATAGAACTGAATTTAAGTTAGATAATTATTTTTCATTTTCTCAGGAATCAAAAGTTTCATTATACTAAAGCGATAATGTTTTAGTAGTTAGAGTTCAACTTAATTTAATATGTAGGAGAACAGATTGATGGGCTTTTCTGCCATTGAAACCAAATCATGAACCCTATTTCCAAATACTAGTATTTCCTGATTTCTTAAATCCTTGTAGTTTAAAATGAATAATTTGTTTCTTATTTAGGAAATTGCTCTAGTAGGAAATTGTTCTGGTATTGCTATCATTTTTTTCCTTTTGATTTTGAGTTGCTCATTTTTGTCACTTTTTTCCCTATTGTGTCATAATGTTTTTCCCTTTATTAAATTGTATAAAAGCAAATTATAATGGCTCTGATGAAAGAGGTCACTTTGAAAGCTTGTTGTGTGATTTAGAATACTAAACAAGGCCTCCTGTGTACTTGCCTAACATCAGTAGATGGCAGCAAACACTCTCCTGTGAAGGGTTATGGGTGTGGGGATTCCATTTTATTTGAATAGCAGTTAAATTCAGAAGCAGAATGTCATCAAAATGGATGTCTTTTAGTAATCCTTGTGAAAGGATTTATTTCCAGTTTATTTTACCATGCATACCATGGAAATAAAGGCTGAATAATTTACTACCATAAAACCTCATTAACTGAACCCTGCCAATTGAAATTGGTTATAATTTAAAAAGTGGCTTGGGCTAAAGCTTATTTGCTTTTGTTCAGCCTATGGAAAAGAGTTTGCTCAGCAACTTAATAGCATAACTTTCTTAGAAGACTAGAAATTGCTTAAAAGAACTATGATTTCAAGTGACTTTAAAATTGATATTTCATTTAAAAAAAAAAGAAGTCCAGGCCCTTTCCCATTAATAGCTGACTTGGATAAGGATAGTTCTCAATGATGTAGAAATCTGTGAGACAATTTGAAAAATGAAATTGCAACTCAGAAATTGTTAATTTGGTGGCATTCTACAGATATAACTCAAGTAAAATACATTCTTCAATCCCTGTCTTAAAATACGGTGCATTTACAAAAGGCACATATATACAATGCAATACAAAAGGAAATGCATAGTTTTACTTGAGTTTAATTCAGCAGACATTTATTGAATTCCCAACATATTCCATACACAGCACTGTGTAAAGAGGCACTGAAGATACAGAGGTGAATAAGACATGGATTCTGTCTTTAAGGCACAGTCTATAA
>NW_005357414.1:417250-428074 GCF_000412655.1 Myotis brandtii | reverse complement strand
AGGAAGGAAGGAAGGAAGGAAGGAAGGAAGGAAGGAAGGAAGGAAGGAAGAGCAAAAACAAGAAAGCAAGAGACAGAGGGATGGAAGGTGGAAGGGAAAGAGATAGAGAGAACAGTAGTAGTCCAGAGAGGGGAAATTATTAACATTATTCAAAAGAATCAGGGAAGGCTTTCTAGAACTGCCAACATTGAAGCTGAGTTGAAGCATGAATATGAACTTGCCAGGAAGAAAACTTAAGAAGGACATTACAGTCAGAAAAATAGCATATAAAGAAGGTATGAAGGCATATACCTGATAATTTTAACTTATTCAATATCACTTGAATATAAAATTAGTGGTGGATGGTGGTACTGGAGTTTTAGGAGAGGAAGCTAAAAGGTTAAGCAGGAGCTGATCATGAGCTACAATTAATTTGTTATGGTCAAAGCATAAGGTTCTGGTGGGAAAGTGGTCCAATAAGATGGAGAATGAAGCAAGAACCAGATCATGAAAAACCTTATATTTCATGCCAAGGAGTTTAAGCTCTACCCTGTGGGTGTTGGGGGAGCATCAAAGACTCTTCAACCATATAATCATATGATCAATTTTGTACTTCGAGCATTCTGACAGAGGTATGAAGCCTAGACTGAAGTGGGCAGGGCTGGAAATAAGGAGTCCAGGTAGGAGGCATTTGAAATAGCCCAGACAAAAATAATGATATCCCAACTAGAACAGTAGTAGGAAGGAAGGGACAGATTCAAATAATATCTAGGAAGTAAATAGATACAGGCCCAAGACTCAGTGGACAACTGCATGTGGGGAGTGAAGGTAATGAATGAGTCAAAAAACACTTCCAGGTTTCTGATTCAGGCTACTGAGTAGATAGATGGTAGTATCATTGACTGAGATTGAAAATACAAGAGAAAAAGAATTATAATATAACAACTCACATATTATGCAAGTCTTACTTTAACCAGAAACATGGACTTCTATTACAATAAACAAACAACAAAAAGCAACAACAACAAAGCTGATGAGCAATCCATGAGTGAAACTTTTAATTAATTACTTTTTAAGATATACTGTTTGCTGGTAGTTCTAAATTAAGTTGTTCACTAGCCCAGAGAATGAATCATTGTCTAAACTGAGCATGAGGCATTGTCTGTGGCACACAGTTTAGTACTTGAATACATATTTTCTTGTTCTTATTCATTTAGTCAACAAATGAATTCAGTAGCAGCCAATATTCTAAGCACTGAAGTTGCAGGAATGAAAAGACAAGGTTTCTGTCCTCAACAAGAAGCACATTAGCCTTAATGGAAGGATCAGAAAAAATTCATAAAGGAGAATGACTTGAGATTATATTTAAGTGATAAATAATAATTCATGTGTTGAATAGGAAAGGGAAAGGGGGAGCATCTGCAAAGCCTTGGACAATGATAGTATTACTAGGATATAAAGTTGGAAGGATTGAGAAGAAAGGAATATGAGGCTAGACTGGTCAAGTACAAGCTAGATGGTGCTTGATGGTAGAGCTTTCTATGCCAGGCTAAGAAATTTGAACTTGACCCTGTAGTGAGGAGGAACTTTTGAAGAATTAAGAATAATGGTTCAAATGTATGGTAGGTTGACCATACATATTAGTTTATCCAAGACAGTCTCAGATTATGAATTATATAGTTACCATATGTCAAAGGCATTGTGGAAGAGGAATTAAGGAAGGCAGAGTTTAGACTCGGAGCAGTTCTCAACCTGTGGTTCGCGACCCCTTTGGCGGTCGAACGACCCTTTCACTGGGGTCGCCTAAGACCATCCTGCATATCAGATGCTTATATTACGATTCATAACAGTAGCAACATTACAGTATGAAGTAGCAACGAAAATAATTTTATAGTTGGGTCACAACATGAGGAACTGTATTTAAAGGGCCAGAAGGTTGAGAATCACTGGTTAGAGGTATGTAACAACTAATACGATTGCTTGGTAAAGAGATGTTGAGAATCTGAACAATGACAACGGCCCTGGCATGAAGAGTATGGGGTGAATAAGAGTGACAATGAGGATACAGAATCTACAGACCTTCTCTTAATTGGTTCATGTGTCTAAATCTTGTTTTACTAACTGATTCTACTATTCTTTGGGACAGCGGTCATATTAGTAAAATATAACTCAAATATAATGATACTGATATGTTTGCTTCTAAAAAGAAAGGAAGGAGGGTAAGAGACATCCAAATAAATTACTCCCTTCAAAGTAATCCCTTTGAGAAGCTGTACCGTTATTCCCATAATGCTATGGCCCAGAATTTTTCTGGACCTATTTGAGCACTGCATAGAAGAGTCAACTGTCACTTCCTCTGGATTTATTCCAAATGGTGGAAAGTATTCATCCTCTGAGTAGTATATTTGATATTTTTAAATAATAAAAGTAATATTTGTTCCAAATTCAAAATGATAGATTAATGGTTTTCTTCTGTGGCTTATGAACTTATGCTACAAAGTTGGGAGCAATCTATGGAAACAGAAAATACAATAGTGGTTGCCTAGGAATCAGTTGGAAAGCTGAGGGGTGGTGAAAAGTGCTGGTAACAGGTACAAGGTTTCTTTAAACTTTGTATGAGGAAAATGTTCTAATATTAGATCATGATAAAATTTAGTAAATTTGTACAACTCTAAAAATTTACTAAAAGTTGTTGAATTGTACACTTTAAATGGGTGAACTTTATGCTATGGAAATCATACCTTATTAAATATTTTAAAGATGTTTGGAGTGCTAGTAGGGTACTAGGTTCAGGGGTGTATTTTTTTTAAAGCATGAGTCTCATCACTTTAGGATTAAACTTTGTTTCCATCTCCATCTGCATCTTTCCTAGCACAGTACTGGGTTCATAGTAATTGCTTAATAGTTATTTGTTCAGCATAATTGAATGTACTATAGTGCTCAATTTTATTTCATATCAGAGAAGATAGCAATTTTATTAAATTGTGTTTATAAGTTCTTAGATGTTTTTATCTCCTAATGTACAGTATCATTTATGGGTACTTTTAATAAATGTTGAGTTATGACCAGTCTTTTCTTTATGTTTCACAAACATCATCAATTTTTATTACAAACAGCATAGATTGTTATTAGTACTTAAATTAATAGATTACTATTTGTTTAAGAAAATGTATCATTATCCATATAAATTATAGAAATCACACAGGAATGTTGTTCAAATGTTTTGTCATTACTTCTGACATCTTAATTTTTAGTATTACATAAAGATAAATCAATCAGTTTCAACCTCATTCTCTCTCTCTCCTTCCCTTCCTTACTCAGGAAGCATTGTGAGTGTTGGTGATCCAAAGAAAAAATATACAAGATTTGAAAAAATTGGCCAAGGGTAAGTGATTCTTATTGAAATATCAACATATATGTATCAAATATATACATTAAAATTTAATAACAGAATGGATTTCTGGTAAATTATTCTCCTCACTTTCTGAGTTATATTCATGTTTTCATCCTCAGTGTTGGCCTTTCTGGTTGGCCAACCAGAACATATCCTGCTGGAATCTTCTCTATTGTTGGGCTGACAATGAAATTGTTAGGGACATTTTGATCCCATTTGGTTAGAAGATTCAAACTGATTTCTCAAGAAAAGTAGTAGGGTTACCAGAAACCTCTTGTGTGTATGAAACCCCCTTTATCCCTGCCCCCTTACACCTGTATGAATGTTATGCTTAAGATACCTCTTCTTTGTCAAACTGGAAAGTGACAGAGTGAGGGTAGGGAAAGTCCTTATTGAATGATCCAGAGGTAAATATCTGAGTAAAGAGGAAACTGATCAATAATCCCTAAAAGAGATGGAGTGCATCATTTTCACCTATTATGCGCAGTAAGAATAAGATTCCAGGAGAACCAAGATGGTGGCACAAGTAAACGCCAGTACTTGATGCCTCCCACAACCACATCAAAATTACAACTAAAGTACAGAACAACCATCATTCAGAACTGCCTGAAACCTGGCTGAATGGCAGTCCTACAACTAGAGAAGTAAAGAAGGAAGCACATTCAGACTGGTAGGAGGGGTGGAGGTGCAGAATGAGCTGGTCCGGTACCCATGTGCAACATTCTTTTTAATCGGGAGTGATAGCTCGGCTGTGGAGACTTACCCTGAGGAGCAAGGGGTCCCAGCCACACACCAGACGCCCAGGTCAGGGTTCCAGAGCCAAAAAGAGGAGTCCCCAAAACTTCAGGCTATAAAAACCACTGGGGATTGTGACTGAGTGAATGAAGGCTGCTGAAGTCCCATGCAGTTTATTTTAAAAGGCCAGTGCACAAACTTACATGGTTCCTCTCCCTCTGGGCTCCAGTGCTAGATGGCAGCATTGGAGGATCCAGGGACATACGAGGAGGAACTGCATTTTCTGGCATCAGAGCAAGAACTCAGGGGTAGCTTTCTCTCAGAGTGGGGTGCTTGCAGGGTTCATTGTTCCTGTGCTGGGATCTCCCCCATTGAAAGCCTGACTGACAGCCATATCTGAGTTTCCATCAGCTCGGCTCACACTGTTTGCTCTACCCTGGTGATTCCCTAAGACCCCGACCCATCCAATTTGTAGCCCCAGCCAAGGTGTTGGCAGCAGCTTTTCCATATGAATGGCCTGTCCTGTCTCAGGTTTCAGACATTCCTAAAATCTCAAACAAGCAGCAGCTGGTGTCAGCATGTCACATGCCTATCAATAAGAAACCCAAGACCCAACATACCTAGAGTGCCCAGCTCAGGAGACTGGGTAGGCTGAGCCACTGGGCCCTACAGGACACCTACTACACAAGGCCACTCAACCAATTCCAGGAGACATAGCAGCTCTACCTAATTCATAGAAACAAACACAGGGAAACAGCCAAAATGTAGAGACAAAGAAGCATGTCACGAATGAAAGGACAGAAGAAATCTCCAGAAAAAGAACTAAATGCAATGGAAGCAAGCCAACTACTGGAAACAGAGTTCAAACAATGGGTCTAAGGTTACTCAAGGATCTTAATGATAACTTCAAGGGACTTAGTAAGAGCTTCAAGGGACATAGTGAGACTTTCAAGGATATTAGTGAGAATTTCAAAGACATGAAACAGGACAAATCAGAAATTAAGTATACACTAACCTAAATAAAGAATAATTTACAGGGATTCAACAGTAGAGTAGAAGATTTCAAGAATCAAATCAATGATTTGGAATATGAGGAAGCAAAAAACACCCAATCAGAAGAGCAAAAAGAAAAAAAAGAATCCTCTGGAACAACTGCAAGCATACCAACAATCACATTATGAAGGTGCTAGAAGCAGAAGAGAAAGAGCAAGATATTGAAAAAAAAAACTATCTGAAGAAATAATAACAGAAAACATCCCCTACCTGGTGGAAGAAATAGACATATAAGTCTAGGAAACACAGAGAGTCCCAAACGAGAGAAACCCAAAGAGGCCCACACCAAGACACATCATAATTAAAATGCCAAGGGTTAAAGACAAAGAGAGAAACTTAAAAGCAGCAAGGGCCTGCCAGGCATGGCTTAGTGGTTGATTGTGGACCTATGAACCAGGAGGTCACAGTACAATTCCTAGTTGGGGCACATGCCCAGGTTGCAGGCTCAATCTTCAGTGTGTGGTGTGCAGGAGGCTTCAGATCAATGATTCTCTCTCATCATTGATGTTTCTATCTCTCTCCCTCTCCCTTCCTCTCTGAAATTTATATATATATATTAGAGGCCCTGTGCATGAAATTCATGCACAGGAGGGGTGGCCCTCAGCCCGTTCTGCACCCTCTCCAATCCAGAACCCGGAGGATGTCTGACTGCTGGTTTAGGCCCAATACAGGACCACTGGCTCCTAACCACTCACCTGCCTGCCTTCCTAATGCCCCCAACTGCCCTCCCCTGCCAGCCTGGTTGCCCCTAACCCCCTGCCAGCCTGATCTCGCCCCTAACTGCTCTCCCCTACCGACCTGATTGCCCCTAACTGCCTCTGCCTTGGCCCTCACCACCATGACTTTGTCTGGAAGGAAGTCAGACATCCGGAAGATGGTTGGTCAACCTGGTCTAATTAGCATATTACCCTTTTATTAGTATATATATTTAGTAAAGTAGCAAGAGAAAAGCAGTTGGTTACCTATAAGGGATATCCCATAATACTATCAGCTGATTTCTCAACAGAAACTTTGAAAGACAGAATGGAGTGGCAAGAAATATTCAAAATGATGAATAGCAAGGACCTTCACCCAAGATTATTCTACCCAGCAAAGCTATCATTTATAATTGAAGGTCAGATAAAAATCTTCACAGACAAGAAAAAGCCAAAGGAGTTCATCACCTTCAAACCAGTATTACATGAAATGTTGAAGGTTATTCTTGAAGAAGAGGAGGAGGAGGAGGAGGAAGAAGAAGAAGAAGAAGAAGAAGAAGAAGAAGAAGAAGAAGAAGAAGAAGAAGAAGAAGAAGAAGAAGAAGAAGGAAAAGGAAGAAGAAAAGGAGGAGGAGGAGGAAGAGTAAAAAATATGAACAATAAAATGGCAATTAGTACATATCTATCAACAATTTAATCTAAAAAAACAATAACCAAGGAATCTATTGAACAAAATAAACTGATGAATAAAATAGAACCAGAGGCATGGAAACATGGAACACACTGAGGACTGATGAATCTCAGAGGGAAAGGGGGAGAGGGGATGGGAAGAGATTAAAAAAAGATCTTATGTGCTATATACATTTCCTATGGACACAGACAATAGGGTGGTGAAGGCCTGGGGTGGGGCAGGAACTGGCTGGAGAGGGTCAATGGGGGGATAGAGGGGGACATCTATATTCTCTTAAAAATAAAGATTAAAAAAAAAAAGAATAAAGATTCCCAGGCCTGACTGCCAGAGACTTGATTCAGAAGTATGGAGTGGGGACCAGGAAACTAAATTTGGGAAAAGTTCCTCAGTTAATCCTGACCATTAGTTAGACATGTGAACCAATGGTGCTAAATCATTCACCAGAGCTAAAGGTAGGAGTTACCAGTTCTACAAATCAGCTGTAATTAGGTATGTCTCTCAGGCCTCAATGTGAAACTAAGTGGAAGGGCTTCAGTTGCCAACTGTTTTAAACAGGCAAAAATTTTCTTTAAAGAAATGAAGTGATCTTGAAGGCTACCCTTAAATGGAGAATGGGACAAGATATTTTGGTGCACCAATTATTGTGTGACAGCAACCAATATAGTACTTCAGAGGTCTCCTGCATGAGACAAGGGACTGAGAAGGAAGGGATATATCTAATGTGCCTGCAAAATTATGCTAGCCCCTCAGCCAATAGTTTGTTTTTGAATAAATGCATGTAGGAGTTTCTTCAAGCACCTCACTGCTTTTTCTGGGATTCTTAGGTTCAGAAACTTATATATTATATATAAACTCAACTATTTTTCATGATGTTTATATTTTATTTATTTCTTTCCCCTAGCTATTGTAGTAAAGTTTCTTTTGAAATTGTCAAGTTATCTTGGGAAATAAGGGAAGCATTCATTACATTTTGGCTAGAGGATAAGAGGGACATATCTTGCCCCCTTACTTTTGGAGATTATGATTTGTGGGAATCAAAGTAAGAAGACCCTAAGAGGGAGTCACAAACTCAGAGATAAATATATAGCCAAACTTTTCCCAATAGAAGCCATAATGGTGCTGCATATCTAGGAGGTTACCTACTTGTGCTTTTGCTTCTTTCTTTGTCATTTGATACCACTGGTATTCTCACTTGTTCATTTAAAAAAAGTGTTTTGTGGTCTCTAGGGGCCTCCTGTCACTTAACCAATCAAATAGTATGTCTGTCCATTTTTCAGTGCTGTCCAATAGAAATTTCTGTGATGATGGAGATGTATTGTATCTGTGTCATCCTATATGATAACCACTAGCATGTGTGGCTATAGAGCACTTTAAAATATGTCTAATGCAAATGAGAAATTATTTATTTGAATTAATTTATTTTTCAGCACACACAGAGATGGGTATTGGTGGTATGAGCCCTCAAGAATTTAAGGTCTACTATGATAAATGCCTGATAGAGGGCAATATAGGGTGCAAGGAGAATATCAAGACAAGCCTACTGAATTCACCAGCAGGACTGGCTTCTACAGCCATTATTATCCACCTAGAATTTTCCTTCTTACCCTCTGGTGGAATGGTAAAACAACTTTAGTAAGGAAGCCATACCTTCTTATGTTCATATGTGAGCCTCAACTTGCTTTTTTCATGCCCCAAAGGGAAACTCCACAAGGCAGATTGTGAAAACACAATATTATGTATTAAGGGGGTTCAGAAAATAAATGTTGGCTTTTAGATTTCATTTTTTTATGAAATTAGCTACCTTTATTTTTTATAACATTTTTTCATTATTAAGGTATAACATATGTGTCTTTATTGGCCCATTGTCCTCCCGTCCCCCAACCCGCCACTCATGCCCTCACCTCCCTGTTGTCTGTGTCCATTGGTTATACTTATATGCATCCATACAAGTCCTTTGGTTGATCTCTCCCCCTTACCTTCCCTCTGTGGTTTAAGCATCTGATCGGTGCTTCTCTGTCTCTGGATCTGTTTTTGTTCATCAGTTTATGTTGTTCATTATTATCCCCAAATGAGTGAGATCATGTAATATTCATGTTTCTCTGACTGGCTTATTTCCCTTAGCATAATGCTTTCCAGCTCCATCCATGCTGTTGCAAATGGTAGGAGTTCCTTCCTTTTTACAACAGCATAGTATTCCATTGTGTAGATGTACCACCAATTTTTAATCTACTCATCTGCTGATGGGCACTTAGGCTGTTTCCAAATCTTAGCTATTGTAAATTATGCTGCTATGAACATAGGGGTGCATATATCCTTTCTGATTGGTGTTTCTAGTTTCTTGGGATATATTCATACAAGTGGGATCACTGGGTCAAATGGAAGTTCCATTTTTAGTTTTTTGAGGAAACTCCATACTGTTCTCCACAGTGGCTGCACCAGTCTGCATTCCCACCAGCAGTGCAGGAGGGTTCCTTTTTCTCCGCATCCTTGCCAGCACTTGTCATTTGTTGATTTGTTGATGATAGTTATTCTCATAGGTGTGAGATGGTACCTCATTGTCATTTTGATTTGCATCTTTTGGATGGTTAGTGACTTTGAGCATGTTTTCCTGTTTCTCTTGGCCTTCCTTATGTCTTCTTTGGAAAAGTTTCTATTTAGGTCCGTTGCCCATTTTTTGATTGTGTTGTTTATCTTCCTTTTGTTAAGTTGTATGAGTTCCCTCTAAATGTTGGAGATTAAACCGTTATCGGAGATATCGTTGGCAAATATGTTCTCCCATGCAGTGGGTTTTCTTGTTGTTTTGTTGATGGTTTCTTTGCAATGTAGAAGCTTTTTTATTTTGATGTAGACCCATTTGTTTATTTTCTCTATGATTTCCTTTGCTTTAAGAGATATATTGGTAAATGTATTGCTATGAGAAATGACTCAGATTTTGCTGCCTATAGTTTCTTCTAGGATTTTTATGGTTTCATGAATTATATTTAAGTCTTTTGTCCGTTTTGAGATTTTTCTTGTGTGTGGTGTAAGTTGATGTTCTAGTTTCATTTTTTTGCATGCATCTGTCCAATTTTCCCAATATCGTTTATTGAAGAGCCTATCTTGACTCCATTGTGTATTTGTGCCTCCTTTGTCAAATATAATTGCCTTCAGGGGATTTCTGGGGTCTCTGTTCTGTTCCATTGATCCAGTGCCTGTTCTTGTGCCAGTATCAGGGTGTTTTGATTACAGTGGCTTTGTAATGTAACTTGATATCTGGTATTGTGATCCCTCCTACTCTGTTCCTATTTCTCAAGATTGCTGCGACTCTTCGGGGTCTTATTTGGTTCTATATAAATGTTTGGGGTATTTGTTCTAGATCTGTGAAATATGATGTTGGTATTGTAATGGGGATTGCATTTAATCTGTAGATTGCTTTGGGTAGTATGGACATTTTATGATGTTAATTCTACCAAACCATAAACACGGTATATTCTTGCAGTTGTTTATATCTTCCTCTATCTCTTTTGTTAATGTCCTATAGTTTTCTGAGTACAAGTTTTTTACCTCATTGATTAAGTTTATTCCTAAGTATCTTAAGTTTTTGTTGTTGTTGTAAAGGGAAACAGGATTGTTTGTTTAGTTTCTCTCTCTGAGAATTCATTATTGAGTATGATGTTGGCTGTGGGTTTTTCATATATGGCTTTTATTATGTTGAGGTATGATCCTTCTATTCCCACTTTGCTGAGAGTTTTTATCAAAAATGTCTGTTGGATTTTGTCAAATGATTTTTCTGCATCAATTGTTATGACTATGTGTGTTTTTTTTCTTTCAATTTGTTTATGTGATGTGTCACGTTTACTGATTTTCGGGTATTGTACCATACTTGCATCCCTGGGATAAATCCTACTTGGTCATGGTGTATGATCTTTCTGATGTACTGCTGGATCCGATTTGCTAAGATTTTGTTGAGGATTTTGGCATATATGTTCATGAGGGATATTGGCCTGCAATTCTCTTTTATTGTGTTGTCTTTATCTGGTTTTGGTATTAGGGTAATGCTGGCTTCATAGTTCTTCCTTGAATGTTTACTAAAACTCCTTTGTGAAGCTGTCTGGCCCAAGCCTTTTGTTTGCTGGAAGCTTTTTGATGACTGCTTCAATTTCTTTCATAGTCATCGACCTATTGAGATTTTTAGATTCTTCCTGATTGAGTTTTGGAAGGTTGCATTTTTCTAGGAATATGTCCATTTCCTTCAGGTTGTCTAGTTTGTTGGAATAGAGTTGTTCATAGTATTTTTT
>NW_005357414.1:412672-416372 GCF_000412655.1 Myotis brandtii | reverse complement strand
TTTTTATTGTAGTTTATTTCTAATATTATGCCATTGTGGTCTGAGAAGATGCTTGATATGATTTCAATCTTCTTGAATTTGGAGAGACTTTGCCTGTGACCCAATATGTGGTTTATCTTTGAAAATGTCCCAGGTGCCCTTGAGAAGAATGTATATTCCATGGCTTTGGGGTGAAATGTTCTGAAGATGTCAATTAAATCCATCTCAACTAGTGAGTCATTTAGGATTGCTGTTTCTTTGCTGATTTTTTGTCTAGAGGATTTATCCAGTCATGTCAGTGGGGTATTAAAGTCTACTACTATGATTGTATTGTTGTCGCTCTCTCCCTTGATATCTTCCAGGAGTTTTTTAAATGTATTTGGGTACTTCTGCATTGGGTGCATATATGTTTACCAGCGTTATATCCTCTTGTTGTATCGATCCCTTTAGTATTATGAAGTGGCCTTCCTTGACTCTTGTTTAGGCCTTCACTTTGAGGTCTATTTTATCAGATATAAGATTGCTACCTCAGCTTATTTTTCATTTCCATTTACCTGAAATATATTTTCTCATCCCTTCACTTTCAGTCTGTGTGTGTCCCTTGTTCTGAGGTGGGTCTCTTATAGACAGCATATGTATGGGTCATGTTTATTTATCCATTCAGCCACTCGGTGCTTCTTGATTGGAGCATTTAATCTGTTTACATTTGAAGTTATTATTGATAGGTACTTGTTTGTAGCCATTTTTATATTTTGTGTCTGTGTTCCTTCTTCCCTTTTTATTTCTTCTTTTTACACTGGTACCTTTAGCATTTCTTGCATTGCTGGCTTGGTAGTGATAAAATCCCTTAGCCTTTTTTTTTTCTATGAAGCTCCTTATTTCCCCTTCAATTTTGAATGATAGCATTGCTGGGTAGAGTATTCTTGGATTCAGTCCCTTGCTTTGCATCACTTTGTAAATTTCCTTTCATTCTTTTCTAGCTTGATGTATTTCTTTTCAGAAATCATTTGATAATCTAATGGGAGATCCCTTGTATGTAATTTTCTGTCTCTCTCTTGCAGCCTTTAAGATTCTCTCTTTGTTGTGAACATTTGCCATCCTAATTATGATGTGTCTTATGTGGGCCTTTTCTGGTTCATCTTGTTTGTGACTCTCTGTGCTTATGTGACTTTTTTCTTCCCCGCATCAGGGAAGTTTTCTGATATTATTTCTTCAAATAGGTTTTCTACACCTTCTTCCTCTTCCTGTCATTCTGGTACTCCCATTATCAGTATGTTGCTTTGTTTCATGTTTTCCCAAAGCTTCCTTAGGCTCTCCTCCTGTCTTTTAATTTTTTTCTCCAATTGTAGTTCAGTTTGCGTGTGTTTTGCATCCCTGTCTTCTAATTTGCTAATTCAGTCCTCTGCTTCTCCTAGTCTACAGATGAAACTTTACATGGTGTTTTTATTGCAGCTATATCACTCTATTTCTTCTTGATTCTTACATAAGTTGGTTATTTTTTCATCCATCTGGTTTATGAACTATATGACCCTTATTTTGAGTTCTTTTTCTGTCATATTGCATACCTTCATTTCATTTAGCTTCTTTTCTGGCAATTCCTCCTTTTCTTTCCTTTGGTGATTACTTTGTCTACCCATTTTTGTTCTCACCAAAGCATCTAGGTGTCAAGACATACAGGAGCTACTCCTTGGGTGTCAATGGCTCCTCGGATGGCAGCTGCTCCTCAGGTAGTTACAGCAGCAGTTGCTCCTCAGTTGGCAGCGGCTCCTCTGGTGGGCAGTGTTCGCAGCAGTGGTGGTTCCACTGGCTTGTTGAGGGAAGCTGCTCGTGCAGCTGCTGTTCCTCAGATGGGGACGGGCTGCTCATGCAGCTGTTGCTCCACAGACGAAGGTGGGCTGCTCACGGGGCTGCTGCCTCAGATGGGGGTAGGCTGTTCATGCAGTTGCTGCTCTAGGGACAGGGGTAGGCTATTCGTGAGCTGCTACTTCTCAGACGGGGGTGGGATCCTCGCAGGTACTGCCACTCCTCAGATGGGGGTGGGATGCTCATGAGGCTGCTGCTTCATGGACTTGTTCAGGTTTCTCATAGGGCTTCTGCTCCTCATATGGGGGTAGGCTTCTCGTGAGGCTGCTGCTCCTTGGATGGGTGTAGGCCACTTGCACGGCTGCTGTTCCTTGGACCGGGGCTGGCAACTCATGCAGCTGCTGCTCCTAGGACAAGAGCCACCTTCTCGCATGGCTGCTGCTCCTGGGATGGGGGCAGGTTGCTCGTGAGGCTGCTTCTCCTCAGATGGGGGGATGCTCACACAGCTGCTGCTCCTCAGAGGGGTGTGGGCTGCTCACGCGGCTACTGTTCCTCAAACGGATGCGGGCTGTGTGACTGCTGCTCCTCGGGTTGTGGACAGGCTGCTTGTGCCGCCACTGCTCCTCGGGCAGGGAAGGCTGCTCTCTGGATAGGGGTGGGGTGTGCGCACAGCTGCTGCTCCTCATTTGGGGGGTTGGGCTGCTTGCACAGCTGTTACTCCTTGGACGGGGCAGGTTGCATGAGGCTGCCACTCCTCGGCCTGGTGAGGGCTGCTTGTGGGGCTGCTGATAGTGTGGTCACAGTGCCCTGGTCTAAAGCGTTAGGTCGGTCAGAGGAGAGTGCGCTTTGGGTCTTACATGAGCCTGTGCCCAGGGTGGCTAGAGTCTCGGTGACCATGGGACTAAATACAATGTAGCAGGTCCCTGGCAGGGGTGGCTGTAGAGTCCCAGGTGTTACCTGAGGGCACCCTGGGTGGAGGTGAGGCTGGGCTCTCAGTTACATCAGCTCTCCTCTTCAAAAAGGTGAGGCCTCTGAGGAAGAACTGGCTGCTCCAGGACTGTTGGCAATGGTAGCAGAGGCTGCCTAGTTAGGTGAGCCCGTTCAGCCTACCCCCGAAGGTCCTGCGGGATCTAACTGTGCCTCAGTACACACACACACACACACACACACACACACACACACACACACATCCCACATGACCACACACTCCTCTTTTGCTCCCTCACTCACTCACACTCTCTCCCTCACTGCCGCCTTCTTCCTGCCTCTGTAGTCGGGTCTGGAGTGGTATTGACCCATTCGTGGATGGAGTCTCCTCTCCAGGTGTCTGGTTATGTGGCTCGCTCTCTAGCACAAAATTCACCGTGACAAGACATGACATAATGGGAACAAAACACGAATGTACTCATGACACTGATAACCCCAATATAATTGACCACCAGAGAAAAGAGAATTAGCAGAGTGAAAAGAGAGCACAAATGATATTGAAGAGAGAAAAAATGGTATGAGAGAAAAGAAAAATCAGAAAAAGGAAGAAAATAGAAAAAACTACACTAATAAAAGAGAAACATGCAAATTGGTGTCACTCTGCTACACCCACCAGCCAACAAAGATGGCGGTTAATTTGCATATGCAGACACGGAGCGAAGACTGAAGACTCCAGCCAGAGTGAAGACTGAAAACTGAAGACTGAAGAGGCTTGGCTTCTCTGCTGTGGCCACACTGGAGAAGCCAAGCCTTGCTGTGGCTGCAGTGGAGAACCCAAGCCTCACTGTGGCCAGAGGGGAGAAGCCAAGCTTCGCTGTGGCTGGAGAGGAGAAGCCTAGCCTCAAGGATTGGCTTCTCCACTGTGGCTGGACCAAAGGCCTGGGTCCTGGGTGCTGGAGGAAAACCGGTGCCAGAAACCAGGAAGGAAGGC
>NW_005357414.1:411588-412357 GCF_000412655.1 Myotis brandtii | reverse complement strand
GGGGAGGACCTCAGTTCAGTATAGAGGAAGTAGAAAGAGGATGAGTGGATAAGAAGAAAGAGAAAGAGAAGAAAATAATAATAGTAATAATAATAATAAATGTAAAAAAATTGATTAAAAATAGGATAAAAATAAAATAAAATAAATTAGAATGATGGAAACAATAATGCAAAAAGAAATAGAAAAAAAAGAAACAAATGAAAAAGGAAAATAGAGAAGAAAAAAGAGATAACAAAATAATCCTATATAATAAAAGAGAAACATGCAAATTAACCATTCCTTCGCTATGCACAAGCCACACCCACAAACCTCGCCCACAAGCCAATCAGGAGTGAGTATGCAAATTAACCCAATTAAGATGGTGGCGGCCAGGGAGCTGGAGTGAGCAGGAGGCTTGGGTTGCCCCCGGTGATGGATGAAGACAAGCTTCTGCTTGCCCTGGCCGGCCCTCGGCTCCGCTCAAGGCTACAATGTTTCAATTATAGAAGACTAGAGGCCAGTGCACACAAATTTGTGCACTCAGGGGGGGTCTTTCAGCCCGGCCTATGCCCTCTTGCATTCTGGGACCCTTTGGAGGATGTCCACCAGCTGGCTTAGGCCTGCTCCCTGGGGGATCAGGCCCAACCTGGCAGTCAGACATCCCTCTGGCAGCCAGGCAGTCCTAGGGGGATGTCTACTTACCAGCAGGGAGCAGACCTAAGCTGCAGTCGGACATCCTTAGTGCTGCTGAGGAGACAGGAGAGGCTCCCACCACCACCGCTGCACTGGC
>NW_005357414.1:403429-410850 GCF_000412655.1 Myotis brandtii | reverse complement strand
TGGCTGCCGGCCGCCATCTTGGTTGGGTTAATTTGCATAGAGTCACTCTGATTTGCTGGTGGGCATAGCTTAAGGCGTAGTGAAGGTACAGTTAATTTGCATGTTTGTCTTTTATTAGTGTAGATAAATAATTCCCAGGAAAAAAAAGAAAAAAAAGGAGAGGCTGGGAGCTTGGGTTGCTGGGGGGCGTGGTCAGCCTGAAAATGGCCGGCAGCACCTCACCCAGGCTGGCCAGGCACCCCAGTGGGTACCACCACCCTGAAAGGGGGTGTGGCCAGCCTGAAAACAGTCCTCAGCCCCTCACCCACACTGGCCACGCACCCCAGCAGGACACCCCCACCCTGATCCAGGACACAATTCAGGGCAAATCAGCCAGCCCCCACCCATGCACCAGGCCTCTATCCTGTATAATAAAAGGATAATATGCAAATTGACCCTAACAGCGAACGACTGGGAATGACTGGTCACTATGACACACACTGACCACCAGGGGGCAGACGCTCAATGTAGGAGCTGCCCTCTGGTGGTCAGTGTACTCCCACAGGGGGAGCTCTGCTCAACCACAAGCCAGGCTGATGGTTGCCAGCACAGCGGTGGTGGCGGGAGCCTCTCCTGCCTCCTAAGCTGCGCTAAGGATGTCCAACCGCAGCATAGGCCTGCCCCCCGCTGGCAAGTGGACATCCCCTGAGGGCTCCTGGGCTGCCAGAGGGATGTCTGACTGCCAGCCTAGGCCCGGTCCCCCAGGGAGTGGGCCTAAGCCAGCAGGTGGACATCCCCCGAGGGGTCCCAGACTGCAAGAGGGCACAGGCAGGGCTGAGGGACCCCCTGAGTGCTCAATTTTTTGTGCACTGGGCCTCTAGTAATAAAATAAAAATAAAAATGAAAAAGTGAAGTGTCGTTCCTTTGGCTTGTTTAAGATCCCACTCTTTTGTACTGTCTGTGGCTTCTCAGTTTCCTGTTTATGGGACTGAAGGCCTCTCTTCAGGCCAGTCCCTGTGCATTCTCAGGGGCTATTCAGAGTTTTTTTCCCTTTGTACTGCTCAGGATGTAGTCTGGGTGTGGCTGAGTTGGTTGCCTGGAGACTGCAGGGAAGGGCTTTCAGGAGAAAATGGCTACCTAGGTCCCGCATGTCAGGTATGACTCAGTGCCAGACTCTTGGCCACCTCTCCCGGACCCTTTCCTCTCCTCAGACTCCACAATTCCGCACCTCAGCCACAAGTAAGTGTCCATGTCCAAAAGGTCCTATGAACTAGGTTCAGTGAAGAAAAGTAAAGACCACAAAGAGGGGAAAGAGCTGTGCCTCTACTGTCCCCTCTCCTCCCAGCACCTCGTGGTCTGGGCAGCCATCCTGAACGTCCCCTCTGGGCTCAGTCTTTCGTGACTGTGGACCCAGCTCTATAATCTCCTGCCACCAGCAGTCCTGCAGACCTCCTTTCCACAGACAGACACTGCTCTTGACCCAAGGGACGTGGCCTCTGTGCTGTGTGGTTTCCCTCTGATCCTCTGGGCTGGGAAGTCTTGCAGTTGTCCCCAGCCCAGATCCCTGATTTTACAGTTTTCCATGTGTCCTCTGCCCTTTCCAGCTGTGAATTTTAGATTTGATTTTGATCAAGTTGAATCTTTGGTATAGTTAACAATAGGAAAGGATACACAATCCACAGAGAAATAGCATTCCAGATCTTTGCCATCAAAAACGGCAAATATGTAGCTATTGAGCACTTGAAATGTGGCTAATACAAATTGAGATATGCTGTAAGTATAAAATATGTAACTGATTTTTAAAATATAGGATTAAAATGGATAATAAATATTAATACATTTTATATTGATTATATGTTAAGATGAGATTTTATAGACATTTTTAATTTCACCTTTTAAACTTTTAAAATATAGCTCTCAGAATTTTGAAAATATGACTGACATTATGTTTCTAATGGAAAACATTGTTCTAGTTGTAGGTTTAAATATGGGAGCTATTTATTTATTTATTCATGAAGTGGATTTTTTAGAGTTGTTTTTGGAAAAGTGGGGAGTGGAAGATGTTATCATTTTGTTTTGATTATTCATTTTAAGACCCAATTGAGCCAAAAAATAGCATTGAATTTTAAAAAAGGAAAAAAGTAAGTGATGGTTTCAAATATCTCCCAGATACCAGGTAATGAAGCAAGACTGATTTCTCCAAGAGCAAAGATCAGGCCATCAAGTGACTTTGAATACCAAAGAGTTTTCCCTTCCTGGTTGTTATTTATGCTTCTGACCTCTGAAGATGCAACAGGAAAGTTCTATTTTTATGCATACCTTTGTAAAGCCTTTATAATCTAAAATGAGAAATTAAAGCAGAAATCCTGCTGGCCACTGCAGAAAGGTCTGTTTTAAATTTCCAGTGAGTTCATAATTTTTAAATTAATTTTTAGGGAGAGGAAGAGAATGAGGAGGATGAGGATGAGGAGAGAGAGAGATAGAGATTTGTTGTCCCACATAATTATGCATTCATTGGTATGTGCCCTGACTGGGGATCTAATCCACAACCTTCATGTTTTCAGACAACACTAACTAACTGAGCTACCTGGCCATGGCATAAGTTCATCATTTTAAAGAATAATGAGCCCTAGCTTGTTTGGCTCAGTAGATAGAGCATTGGTCTATGGACTGAAGGGTCCCATGTTTGATTTTGGTCAAGGGCACATGCCTGGGTTGAGGGCTCAATCCCAAGTGGTGGCATGCAGGATGCAGCCGATCAATGATTCTCTCTCATCATTGATGTTTCTATCTCTTTCTCCTTCTCCCTTCCTCTCTGAAATCAATAAAAAATAAATATTAAAAAAGGATAATGAAACCAGCAGATATTTCACCTACAGGTTCAATTGAACTTTTAAGTAAGTTCTTAGAAGGTAGGAAGTCTATTTTATTTCTCATTTTTGTCTCCTTTAGTGTCTAGCACAGTTCTTTAACAATTAGTAGGCCACCCAAAACAATTTTGTACAATGTGGGTCCACAGCAATAGTTTACTTGGCCAAGGTCTTGGACCTACAGAACTTACCTTGTCTGCCTCCCCATCGCTCTAGATCTGTTTTTGCCTCAATAAAGATTTGTTGAACTAATGAGAATGTCTTTCTAGCTCTCCTTTTCCTCTACATCTGTGTTTTGTGTATGTATGTACATACATACTTTCCTCTTTCTGTATCTCTCTCTTTTTTTCTCAATCTATCTTCATCTCTGTTTCTCATATTGACTTGATCAGCCTTACCACATCTAATTCTTTATCCTTTGAGATCTGTCCTTTTTATTCATCTTCACCTTCCACTGTGCATTTTCTCTCTCTCACACACACACAACCAAAATGGTCATAATATAAATAAAGATGTATTTTAAATTGCTTTTAAGATTAAATTTATTAACTTATATCGATACTGTAATTTTATCATTTTTTAAATTTACTAAATTTTTGTTTTTAGAGGTTTGTTCTCTGTTGTTAATTTTTAAAAAGAATTATCAAAATATTGACTTAATGCTCTGTAAACCAAAAAACCCACTTAAATTAATTTTCATTTTACTTAAATTGTTCTCAATTGGTTTTTTCATGAATTATTAGCCTGTTAACTGTCCTCTACTTTCAACACATAGAACTTTTATTTTCTTTTAATTAAGTCTGTGTTTTTTATTGTCTTCCTTTACCTATTATAATGGTGACATTCAAACCTCTGTCAGTAATCATTTGATACTAGAAATAATCAGCTCCAGTATTCAATTTTCAGCTTCAGGGAGCACAACAGCTTAATCTTGGGAGCTGGCTTTGAGAAGAGCCTCTCCATTAATCACCCTCATCTACTTGGAAAACTAAATTTTTCCAGTATGGGTTTCTACCATCACAGCATTCAGGCCTGGGGCCAGAGAATTGGGCTCCATCCTCCATAAATCAAGTTCAGAATTGCATGCCTAATCATTTGAGGCCATAGCTATGAGACGACGGTTTAAAATGACATTATTTCACCAGCTTTACTGTGAAAAATGTTCTACAGTCACCAGCAGTAGATATTTTGAGCAGATGTATGAAAGTTTTAAAAACAAGAAAGAAAAAAAGGCCTGCTACCTCCCAAATTATCATTAACTCAACATTTGTGTATCAGAAATATATCTGGTGGTGACTGAAAAAATTTTCACTTTCTAGGATAGTTATATAAAATAACTTGTTTAATAAATGGAGTAGGATAAGACAGCAAAGTCAAATATTTATTTTTAGTCAGCAGCTATCTTTAGCAAGCCTGTGTAATTCCTGAATAAGCAGCAACTATGTAACAGAAGGCAGAATTTACTAATGTTGGCAGCTATCCTCACAGATTTCTTATTAATATATTTAAATTCATTTTAAGGCCTTTCTTTAAATGAGAATACTCTGAAAAACAAATCCTTTTTTCTCTTTCAGGTTCATATTTGTTTTCTCTTCAACATTATAATAGAAAAACACTTTTGAGGAAGCAACTCAGAGGAGATGGTTTGGATCCAGTTTAACAAATAACTTTTTTAAAAAATTCAGCTAATTTTTGTTGAGTGACTACTATGTATAATGCACATTACATGACATAATAGTTAAGAACCAGATTCTAGGAGTTACAGTGACTGCTATGCTCCCTCTCTCCCTCTCTCTGAACATCTGGCAGGGAGAAAAGGAAAGTTGTATCAAGAAATAAGCAGGACCCCCATTCTTAATGCATGTAACTTTCTCCCATATTTTATTTATATGTTATTACTAGAGGCCTGGTGCACAAAATTCATGCACGGGTAGGGTTCCTAGGCCTGGCTGGTGATTAGGGCCGATCGGGGTCTTCTGGCTGCCAGCCAGTGCCTTGCTTCCGGCTGCTGGCCAGGACCTCCCTTCCATGACTGCTGGCTGCCAGATGGGGCCTTCTTTTGTTCTGTGCTGCCCCCTGGTGGTCAGCAAACATCATAGTGAGCAATCTAAATCCTGGTCTCCAGGTCAAACTCCCGAGGGGACACTTTCCATATTAGCCTTTATATATATAATTATTATTATTATTATTATTATTATTATTCTCCACCACAGATCTCTCCCTTTCTGTCCTAGCCCTAAATGATCATTTCTATCTTCTGTCCATTTGAATCCTATAGCTTATATTAGCACTGGCATGTATACACTACTTATATCTTAGCTTGTCTAGACATTTAAAATTGCTTAAAACTTTGAAAACTATGAAGGAATAAAGGGAAGATTTCTGGAAAATTCGAAGAAATAAAAGAAACCCAGATTCTGAACTCAGAAGGCTGTGAGAAAATTAATTTTTTAAGCATTGGTTTTCTCATTCATAATATACAGAATGTACATACCTCATAAATTGTGAGAAATGAATGATAGAAGGCATTTAAAGTATATGGCACACAGTGAACTTCTCAGTAAATGTTAGTTATTATTAGGGGTGAAATACACATTCGCAGCTACTATGATTAGAGCAGAATATAGTAAGTATTGGAATGTAATTACAGAGAGTTAAGTGGACAGAGAGGAGGGACACATCATTTATAGCCAGGGTGGGGGTTTAATAAAGAATTCTTAGAGGAGGTTACATTTAAATAGTGACTTGAGAAGGTATAAGATTTAACAAGTAGGGATTATAGGAAGTTTCATTTGAAGGAAACCAAATGAACTCTTGCTTCAGATTGTAGGTTTCATTTACTTTGGCATCCTTAGGGCCTGTAACAGTATCTGGCATAGAGTAAAATACTCAGCAAGTATTTGATGAATGCATATTGAAAAGATCAGAAGAATTAAGTCTATAATTGGTTTGTTTACATCAGTATCCAAAGAAATCCACACATTGTATTTGCTTGTATCACCTATGTCTCTGTATTCTAAATCAGTCTCCCTTCTTTTTCCACTACCATTGACTTCTTAAGGAAACGAGTAATTGTCTTATAGAATGTACAACGTTCTGGGTTTCTCTATTAGTTTCATTTGATGTGATTTAACTTTTTCCTCTATTCCCTGTAATTCCTATAAGTGGAAGATAAGTTAAGAAGCTTAATAAGGTTCAGGTTCAACTTTTGGCAAGATTTCTTCATTTTTGGTGCTGTGTGTATAATACTATATCAGGAGGCACACAGTGTCTTATTGTTCCAAAGTTTAGGGATACATAGATTGATCAGAATATTAAATGGGTAACTGTCCCCTCCAATGCAAAGTTCCTGATCAACCGTTCATCTAATGGAGTCATCTATTGGTGATTATTACCCAAATCAACTATTTCACTAGGGCTTACAACATAGTGATTTAAACAAACTATCCTGCCTTCCATACTAACTTGCTAGGATACTTTTCTTGAAAAGAACTTTACCTCATCAGCTAGGGGTCTTTGGTTACTCTGGAATGTAGTTCATACAGGGAAATCATGACAAACGCATCATTTTAATTGTTAATTTTCAGTGTAAAAGGTTGGTACTCAAATTACTTCCAAAGGTGTCCAATAAGAGGTGTTTTGATTTTTTTTTTAGTGGGTGGAGGCATTGTCTTTTTTTAGTGTTTTGATTCTTTATTGTTTAGAGTAGTACATATGTCTTCTTTTCCACCCATCGACCTCTCCCCAGCCACTCCCACACCCCAGCACATGCTCTCACCCCATGTCTGTGTCCATTGGTTATACTTATATGCATACATAAAAGTCCTTTGGCTAATCTCTTACCCCCTATCCCCACCCCATCTTCCCTCTGAGGTTGGATGGTCGGTTTGATGCTTCTATTTCTATTTTTGTTCATCAGTTTATGTTGTTCATTATGTTCCACAAATGAGTGAGATCATGTGATATTTATTTTTCTCTGACTGGCTTATTTTGCTTAGCATAATGCTCTGCATATCCATCCATTCTGTTGTGAATCGTAAGAGTTCTTTCTATTTTACACCAGCATAGTATTCCATTGTGTGGACATACCACAGCTTTTTAATCTATTCCTCTGCTGATGGGCACTTAGGCTGTTTCCAGATTTTAGCTATTGTAAACTGCTACTATGAACATAGGGTTGTATATATCCTGTCTGATTGGTGTTTCTGATTTCTTGGGATATATTCCTAGAAGTGGCATTACTGGGTCAAATGGGAGTTCCATTTTTAATTTTTTTAGAAACTCCATACTGTTTTCCACAGTGGCTGCACCAGTCTGCATTCCCACCAGCAGTGCATGAGGGTTCCTTTTTCTCCACATCCTCAGCAGCACTTGTTGTTTGTTGATGATAGTCATTCTGACAGGTGTGAGATGGTACCTCATTATCATTTTGATTTGCATCTCTTGGATGATAAGTGACTTTGAGCATGTTTTCATATGTCTCGTGGCTTTCTGTATGTCCACTTTCGAAAAGTGTCTATTTAGGTCCGTTGCCCATTCTTTTATTGGATTGTTTATCTTCCTTTTGTTAAG
>NW_005357414.1:396808-401843 GCF_000412655.1 Myotis brandtii | reverse complement strand
CTTTAGGGTTTTCTATGTACAATATCATGTCATCTATGAATAATGATGGTTTTACTTCTTCATTTCCAATTTGGATGCCTTTTATTTCTTCTTCTTGTGTGATGACTATGGCTAGCACTTACAATACTATGTTGGATAGGAGTAGTGAAAATGGGTATCCCTGTCTTGTTCCCTTTATTAGGGGAAATGGTTTTAGCTTTTGCACATTGAGTATGATGTTGGCTGTAGGTTTATCATATAAGGCTTTATTATGTTGAGGTATGATTCCTCTATTCCTACTTTGCTAAGAGTTCTTATCACGAAAGGGTGTTGGATTTTGTCAAATGCTTTTACTGCATCAATTGATATAATTATGTGATTTTTGTCTCTCAATTTGTTTATGTGATGTATTACATTTATTGATTTGCAAATATCGTACCAACTTCGCATCCCCAGGATAAATCCCACTTGGTCATGTTGTATGATCTTTCTAATGTAATGCTGGATCCAATTTGCCAGAATTTTGTTGAGGATTTTAGCATCTCTGTTCATCAAGAATATTGGCCTATAATTCTCTTTCTTTATAGTGTCTTTATCTGGTTTTGGGATTCGGGGATGCTGGTTTCATAGAAAGAGCTTGGAAGTGTTCCTTCCTCTTGAATATTTTGGAATAGCATGAGGAGGTTAGGTTTTCGTTCTTCTTTGAATGTTTGATAAAACTTTCCTGTGAAGCCCTCAGACCCAGGGCGTAAGTTTGCTGGAAGCTTCTTGACTACTGCTTCAATTTCCTCCATAGTTATTGGCCTATTCAGATTTTTTATTCTTCCTGGTTGAGTTTTAGAAGCTTATATTTTTCTAGGAGTATGTCCATTTCATCTAGGTCATCCAATTTGTTGGAATAGAGTTGTTCATAGTAATTTTTTTTACAATCCTTTGTATTTCTGTGGGGTCTGTTGTTACTTTACCTCTTTCATTTCTGATTTTGTTTATTTGAGTCCTCTCTCTTTGCTTCTTAGTGAGCCTGGCTAGAGGTTTATTTTTTTTTCCTTTATTGATTAAGGTATTACATATGTGTCCTTATCCCTCCATTGCACTCCCATCCCTCCGCCCCCCACACTCATGCCCTCACCCCCCTGGTGTCTGTGTCCATTTTGTTTATCCTTCCAAAGTACCAGCTCTGGGTTTTTTTTTACCTGTTGTTTTTGTTTGTTTGTTTGTTTGTTTTGTCTCTGTGTCATTTATTTCCACTCTGATCTTTATTATTTCCTTCCTTCAGCTCACTCTGGGCTTTTCTTCTCGCTCTCTTTCTAATTCTTTAAGTTGTAGAGTTAGATAATTTATTAGAAGTTTTTCTTCTTTTTTGAGGTAGTCCTGTAATGCTATGAACTTCCTTCTCAGGACTGCTTTCACTATGTCCCATAGATTTTGGATTGTTGTGTTTTTATTGTCATTTTTTTCCAGGATGTTTTTTAGTTCTTCTTTGGTCTCCTTGGTAACCCAATCATTGTTTAATAACATGCTATTTAGCCTCCAAGATTTTTATTTTATTTGGATTGTTTTTATTGTAGTTTATTTTTAATATGATGCCATTGTGATTTGAAAAGATGCTTGATATTATTTCAATCTTTTTGAATTTGGAGGGACTTTTCCAGTGTCCCAATATGTTGTCTATCTTTGAGAATGTCCAATGTGCACTTGAGAAGAATGTATATTCTGTAGCTTGGGGGTGAAATGTTCTGAAGATGTCAGTTAAGTACATCTTATCCAGTGAGTCATTTAGGATTGCTGTTTCTTTGTTGATTTTTTGTCTAGAGGATTTATCCAGTGATGTCAATGGGCTATTAAAGTCCCCTACTATGATTGTATTGGTGTGGATCCCTCCATTGATATCTTCCAGGAGTTTGTTGTTGTTGTTGTTGTTTGTTTGTTTTTATGTATTTGGGTGCTCCTGCATTGGGATGTATTTGGGAGCTCCTGCATTGGGTGCATATATGTTTACCAGAGTTATATCCTCTTGTTGTATCAATCCTTTTAGAATTATGAAGTGGCCTTCCTTGTCTCTTGTTATGGCCTTCACTTTGAGGTCTATTTTGTCAGATATAAGTATTGCTACCCCAGCTTTTTTTTTTTCATTTCCATTTGCCTGAAAAATATTTTTCTATCCCTTCACTTTCTGTCTGTGTGAGTCCCTTGTTCTGAGGTGGGTGTCTTGCAGACTGCATATACATGGGTCATGTTTTCGTATCCACTGGATGTCTTTTTATTGGAGCATTTAATCCATTTATGTTTAAGGTTATTATTGATAGGTACTTGTTTGTTGCCATTTTTTTAATCCTTTATGCCTGTGTTCCTTCTTCCCTTTCGATTTCTTCTTTTTATAATAGTCCCTCTAGCATTTCTTGCTTTACTGGCTTGGTGGTGATAAACTACCTTAGTTGTTTTTGTTTGTTTGTTCGTTTGTTTTTGTCTGCGAAGCTCCTGATTTCCCCTTCAATTTTTAATGATAGTCTTTCTGGATAGAGTATTCTTGGATTCAGCCCCATGCTTTGCATCACTTTGTATACTTCATTCCATTCCCTTCTGGCCTAATGTGTTTCTGTTGAGAAATCATTTGATAATCTAATGGGAGATCCCTTGTAGGTAACTCTCTGACTGTCTCTTGCAGTCTTTAAGATTCTCTCTTTGTCATTAATGTTTGCCATTGTAATTACAACATGTCTTGGTGTTGGGTCTTTTCAGGTTCATCTTGTTTGGAACTCTCTGTTTATGTAACATTTTTCTCCCCAAATCAGGGAAGTTTTCTGTCATTATTTTTTCAAATAGGTTTTCTGTTCCTTGCTCCTCTTCTTGGACTTCTGGCACCCCTATTATACAGATGTTACTTCATTTAATGTTGTCCCAAAGCTTCCTTAAGCTCTCCTCCTGCTTTTCTCATTTTTTTCTCCAATTGCTGTTCAGATTGGGTGTTTTCCCATCCTGTCTTCTAACTTGCCAATTTGGTTCTCAGCTTCTTCTAGTCTACTGTTGAAACCTTCCATTGTGTTTTTTATTGTAGCTATATCATTCTTCATTTTCTCTTCATTCTTACATAAGTTGATTTTCTCATCCAGACCGTTTAGGAGCTGTATGACCTTTACTCTGAATTCTTTTTCTGACATATTGTATGCCTCAGTTGTTGACTTCAGATTCTCGGGGTCAGCAGGTGCCCGTGCACAGTTCCTCTGGTGTATGACTCCCTGTGAGGGCCCAGACCCCTCTGGCATGCAATTCACTGTACGTCCCTGGCACCCAAGGCACAGTGCAAGTGCCCCTGCCTACCCTGAGAATCTGAACTGAACAACTGATGTGGCGGGCTTGGCAGGAGGGGAGAGCACTCTGGGGCTCACAGGAGCCTATGGCCAGGGAGGTTGGAGTCCCGGAGTTTGTGGGTCTGCAGATGAAGTAGCAGTTCTTTGGGTGGAGAGGCTGCAGGGTCCAGGACTGTATCTGAGGCCAGTCTGGTGGTGATGAGGCTGGGCTCCTAGTCACAGCAGCTCTCTCCTTCAAGATGGCATGGTTTCTGTGCCAGAGCCAGCGCCCTGGGAGTGCTTGCAGTGGTAGGGGCTCCCCATCTAGTAGAGCCTGAGACTCCTGCAGGATCTAACTGTCACACACACACACACACACACACACACACACACACACACAGCACACAAGTCCACACACTCCTCTTTCGCTTACTCACATTCTCTCCCTCACTGGCAGCCACCTTAACCAGTTCTGCATTCTCTTGTTTTCTAGAGGCATTGTCTTTTATTTTTAAAAATATCTTTATAAACTCATGTTTTTTTGTATTTTTATTTTGTTTCATTCAATTGCATTCATCATTGTTTTTGATGGTCCAACTGTCCTATCTTTGGGTAATGTGATCCCTTTTCACAGCATTAATTTTGAGAGTGACCTGTAAAAACTTGTCTAGGACATGTAACACTTGCAGTTAAGAGGTCATACCTTCAAAAAGAATTTATATTCTTTTATTACAATTCTGACAGGTACTCTCTATGAGCATCCAAAACCAGCATTTATTGAGAATATTTCAAACTAATGTGTCTTTCCCAAAGAGTACTTTATGTATAAAAATAAATGAATATGCAAAATCATCACATTACATAAGATATTTTATAAGGATTTGAATTTAGGGCAATTCTTTTTTCCTGATGGAACATTTTAGGGAAAAAACACCTTAGTATTTGGGCATATATGGTACATTTCTCTGTGTGTGGTTGGTATGTTTTTAACACAAGTGGTAACAAACTATCTTCTTTTCTGTTATGTGCCTCTGTCTTAAAGATTACATGTCAGTACTTTATTTTTAACAGAAGCAGTGTTTTGTTATTTGGATGTACTGTAATTTATTTAATCAGGCCCCATTGATAGACATTCAGTTGGTTTCAAATATTTTGCTATTATAAACAAGGCTTCAGTGAAGAACCTTGAAAATGAGCTGTTTAGTACATATGCAAATTTATCACTAGAATAAATTCCTGAAAGTAGAATTATTAGATTAAAGGATATGTGCGTTTTTCATTACCAAGTTGCCATTCATTCAAGTTGTTCCATTTAACACTTCCACCAACAAGGTATGAGAGTGCCTGTTTGTCCATCCCCTCACCAACACAGCCATATTCATTTATTTGGGATTATAGAACTATAATAAAAGCACATCCCCACACTGATTTTCAAAAGGAAAAATGTTTTAAAAAGGAACTCTAATAAGAAATATTATGGCAAAACAAAGGTTATCCTGAAGAATCCATTGGCCAATATAATCCATGTCTATATTATGCCAAAGTATCTTTGTTGCATATCTCATCTCTTTGTAGATTATATCAGTCATGAAGCTAAAATTGTCAGAAAATGACAATGGAAGCATCTCTTGAAATCATTGTTCTCCTATGTATAAAGATATATGTTTGGCCAACGCAATTTTGTCAAACATTGGATCTTTGCCAGTTGTATAATTATATAGAACTAGAGGCCCGGTGCACAAAAATTTGTGCCCTCGGGGGGGGGGGGG
>NW_005357414.1:377889-394907 GCF_000412655.1 Myotis brandtii | reverse complement strand
AGCCTCCCTGCTCGCTTCCAGCTGCCTGGCTGCAGGCCGCCATCTTGGCTGACAGTTAATTTGCATAAGGATACGCTGATTAGCCAATGGGAAGGGTAGCGGTCGTACACCAATTACCATGTTTCTCTTTTATTAGTGTAGATGATAATATGATCAATCCATTAATGATTGCAAGCAAATGTCTTTTTGCAAGCCCCCAATCCCTGTCACTCTAAATTAAGGCTTTAGTTTTAGTTTTAAGGCTTCGGGAAGTAAATATGTCATATTAGGTAGTTTTCAGAATTTGCTACTCAATGAGGAGCCCTCTTCTTGCTCTAACATTAAGTTCCCATATTGAAGATGAATAATTTTGAAACTTGTTTCTGAAAGGACTTGATTAATAACAGTTTGTATAAAGGACCTGACAAAGCAGAGTACAATATAGAACTCAGGGATAAGTGCTGAGAATAAAATTTCTGACTTGTTTATCTTTGTTTGAGAAACAATGGACAGGAGCAGAAGTGGTGTCCTGTGTGCTTACAGACATGATTCTTTGCATAGGGCCATCCACCCAAAAAGTATTTTCTTCCTCATGGGATCTAATTGGGCCATACATGGTAGAACACTGCTATGAGGCACTAAATAAATGTAGTCTGAGAGTTATAATAGGCTTTGTGATGAAGGAGATTAGAAGTAGATTAGCATTTGTGAAGAATAATGCTTATGGAGCAATGGAAGATGCTTTTTGTTTTTAAAAGCACTGAGTTGTGTGCTGTACCTTATAAAGAAAGATGATGCCACTCACTCCACCACCATTAGCAGAGTTTGTGCACTTTAAGTTGTTTTTTACAGCCATAGTAAATGAGCTTGTGTTAAGCCACCTACCCTCTTTGCCTGTCTAGGCTAGGCCCTCTTGAAACCAGTGGTGCACATAGTGAAACAGCTGCTTAAACTTAATGTTGGAATGAGTAGTTGAGAGTTATCTGGCCTTTCCAGGGATTAAGCCCTGTAACTGTGGCCTCATTATCACTGGACTCCCTGGCCCCACACTCATAATGTGTCATAACTCTATTTAAATTTAAATGGCCATGAATACTCTGGGAAAAGCTATACCCTAGCTGAAGAATAAAATATTTTCTATTCAGATTTATAGTCCTCATAATTGCAAACTATACCACTTGGTCTTCACTATATTCTGTGTACTTAGAAAGGGACTGAGTTAACATGATTTTTATATAATTTTATTTTTTTAATTTAATGGTACATTTTCAAGAGGTAAATCACACAAAAGAAAATACTGTGAAACTCTCTGTCTCTGAAAGTATTGCATGTGATGGTAACACTGTTCATCTCCATTCCTGAGCCCTAAAGGGCATGTGTCTCAACAAAACAAGTAAATGTATAGTAGGTGATATTGGACAAGATGATATCTATGTATTTTTTATGTCAAATGCATTAATATACCAAGACAATCTCTAGATAATGGACTAAAAGTAATAACTGTATCTTAAATACTCAGCAGAAGATAAAGTCCAATTCTAAGAATTAATCATGGTCATAGTCCACTCTTGGCACATGACCAAATTCTAACTGAATCATAAAACAGAAGAACCCTCTTGTATAGTTATACCAAAGTATTAAAACATACCATGTCCAGCGACAAACTAAATGGCTTACAAGGAACACATGGACTAAGTGAGCAGAAAATTAGAGATGAGAAATACAGGGGTAGACAAAAGTAAGTTTTTTTTTTTAAATAAATAAATAAATAAATAAATAAATAAATAATATAAGAATAAACTGTGTTTCTTATACAATTGTAAATCTACTTTTGCTCACCCCTGTATTTTAGGGAGGCAGCTTAGCCTAGTATATACAAATGTGGACTTTGGGAAGTACTGCACTTGCACTTAACATTGATGTAAAAATGCTAAATATAACAGAATATGAAATGGTGGTTAAGAGCATGGGCTGTGAAGTCAAACTAATGCATTTTTTAGTTTAGCTGCTGTCTATGTAAGCTTGGGCAAGCTACTAGTATTTACTATTCCCCAGTTTCAGTTTTCTCATTTGTAAAATGAGAATGCTAGAACTTACCTCATAGGGTTGTATAGGGTGACCATTAAGTGAGATCATCCATCCATCTACAGAGAGCAGACAGAAAGTAAGGCTCAATCAATGATATAGCCTTTTCTAGCAGCAGCAGCAGAGGTAGAAATAGGAATAGCTGTAAAAAATAGCCATCCTAAATGTGTATTACATCCTTGACTGTGACCTCATTAACATTAGATTTATATTTTTAAAAACTTAAATGTGAACACTGCCCTATCCTTTTGACTCCCTCACTCTTATTCCCAGGAGGCTCTCCTTGGACCACATTGAGGTCTCTAGTCCTCTTGCCATTTTCTTTTTCACCAGTCCATGAGCTTCCTGCTAGCCTCATTTTCCTGTCCTTCCTTTATTCCTCTAATCCATTGCTATGCTGAAGCCAGAGTGATTAATCTAAATTATGTCTTACCATGTTGCTGCTTTGGCAACTACACATGATCATGGGTTGACATTGGGTCTTAGGAGGAAGCATCAAAACCTGATGAAGATTGCTGATAATTAAACTGATTTGTCTTAGGAGGAAAAAAGAGAAATAGTGAATTGTATGTTTCTTTTTAGAGCCTTTAGAACAGATGCCAGTGTTTTGTTTTGTTTTTCATTTGGGTGTTAAGTGCTTGGTCAGATCAAGAAGAAACTGTTGGTAAAGCATTTAATGTAATGACATGAACCCAGCAGAAAACATCACATTGTAATTGATGATGATACCCAACAGTTGAATAATTAGTTGGTTTAATATTCTTGAACCACAGTATAGGTTAACTGAAAATCTTTTCCTCAAAATTAGGAGACTTTTGTGACATACTAGCTGTGTCATCTTAGATGATCTCTATTTTTCCTTGAGTCTGGATAATGCTTGATTTCTTTATATCATCTGAATGGCTGAGTCTTATAATAAATAAACATAAGCCCCATCATAAACAAATGTTCTTCTTTCCACAATCTGGCTTCAATACAATTGGAAAATAGGGATAATATGAATTAGTGTAATTAAATGGCCTACAAATAAAATTATAGTCTATGGATGATGATGAAGATGATGATGATGATGATGATGATGATGATGATGATGTTTGCTAATATTTATTGGCAATTTCTATATGTCAGTACTGGTTTTTAAATATTGTATACATTTGAACCTCCAATCCTGAGCCATGGAGAGGTTAAATTATTTACCCAGGGTCACACAACTAGGAACTGGTAGGATTTGAACCTGGGAAGATTTGAGTAGATGGGAGTGAGTATTGTTGTTCTTAACCCATCAGTGAACAAAGAGAGTTCTTTAATAAATTAATAAGAGGAGTGAAATTCACATATGTGCCAGTTAGAATATGGAAAAGCATCAGAACTGGGGTACAGAGAGGATGTTAGAGGTGCTAAGAAGGAGGTGGAGACGGCACTAAATTTTACTCTGCAGGTTAGTACCTGAATATGTGTGTTTGAATTAAGGATTCCACAAAGACTGGAAGTTGGGACAGCCAACAACTTATTGGTCAAAGCAGTGAATTCTAAATGCCTAACAATATCTTTGGTGGGGGGTTGGGTGTGGGAATTGAAGTGGAGGAGGATATCACCATTTTAAATTCTGGGACAAGAGTTGGAAAGAAGGGAAAAATGGTTCCCACTAGACAATTGCATATGTACAATAAGACCGGGGAATGAGAAGTGAGGAATAAAGTTCATTTTTGAGTTAATAACTGATTCCTAGAGTTTCAGGGTCTTTAAGCCTCTTTGGATTAGGGATTCTTGGCAATTCCATATAACCCAAGATATTGGTATTCTAGGATTAGAACGCTAGGAATTTTAATGAAGTGCTAAGGGAGGGGAGCCACAAAAATCCCAAGGATTTGAAAGGTTAAGGTCTGGAGATGTTAAACTCGAATTCCCCTTACACTGCAAGTCATTCACAGTTTTAACCCCTAGGGCAGTGGAAATGGGCTTAGGGAGTGGAGGATGAGGTGGTGAAAAAGGGGAAAGCCACCTTGGCAGAAATTTTGGGCCTCTCTCTCTAGGCCAGTCATGGCGAACCTATGACACGCGTGTCAGAGGTGACACGCAAACTCATTTTTTTGGTTGATTTTTCTTTGTTAAATGGCATTTAAATATATAAAATAAATATCAAAAATATAAATCTTTGTTTTACTATGGTTGCAAATATCAAAACATTTCTATATGTGACACGGCACCAGAGTTAAGTTAGGGTTTTTCAAAATGCTGACACGCCGAGCTCAAAAAGTTCGCCATCACTGCTCTAGGCTTTAACTAGAACAGCTCCCATTTTATACAGAGAGTTTCTGCATATGATAAAGCTTTCCTCATTTGATAAAGGGATTCCAAACTTAAAAAGGCAGCTCTAGCCAGCTTGGCTCAGTGGATAGTCAGCCTGTGGATTCAAGGACCCCGGGTTCAATTCTGGTCAAGGGCATATGCCTGAGTTGCGGGCTCGATCCCCAGTAGGGGGCATGCAAGAGGCATCTAATTAATGATTCTCTCTCATCATTGATGTTTCTATCTCTCTCTCCCTCTCCTTTCCTGTCTGAAATCAATAAAAAAAAAAAAGAACTCATAGTTTAGTGTATTTTCTTATAAAAGAAAAAGAAAAAGGCAAAACCACTTTAGTAAGAAAAAAAGGACATGGAACCTCTAAAAAGTATTCTAATAGTCCTTGTCCTTTTTAAATATAGTGATGGACGCTAACAATGTTTTGGCTGGGATAATGGGAAGAGCCTACTAACAACTCAGCAAGTGAGTCACACTTACTGTGAAACCAATAACAGCAGCAGCAGCAACAATGACAATGTTAGCAGTTACCATATTAAAGCACTAACTCTGATCTGGGAACATGGCTAAATACACAGACTGTGCCATGTAATTCTCTGTACTTCTAAGAGATAAATACTTTATCTAATTTTGCAGATATCACTTTTTTTGCATCTGAAGGAATTGAGCAAGTGGTCTACATATATAGGAATAAACCAAGTGAAGGCATTTGTAAATTTAATGCTGCATATATATTTGAGTAGTTGTTCAGGGCTTATACAGCTGAAATACCCACTAGGTTGAGGTGACCTGTTCCTTTACACTCAGGCAATTCTGAGTTTGGAAGGGCTAACCACGAACTGGCCTCTAAAATCAGGAAGGTCTGATATTATTTTTCCAAGAGGGAAGAGTTTTATGTAGACTTAAGTAAAAGAAGAAATGCTTTCTTCACATAAATGCAAGGTTTTGTTGCAATTGCATGTTTGCTTAAAAAGACTTTTATTATTTGGTTTATTCAACAAATACTTATTGAACACCAACTATGTGCTCTGAGCCCTAAATTTCAAACATATAAAATTGAAAGAGCAACTTGTTTAATATAATCCTCAAACCTAAGGAATTTCTGAAATTACCAAATCCTGGTTTAGAGGGGACCTATTGATTAAGTGTGATTTCTCACTCTAATTTCAATAGATACTTAAATACCCATGCAGAGTGACAAGAGCAGTACCGTTTATAGATGCTAGATCATGGAATTAAAGAATCTTAAAAATTAAGTAACCCATTTTTTTATATTTTGCAGGTCAGAGAGTCAGACAGGCTTAGATTATAAACTCTATAACCTTGGACAGGTTTCTTAACCTCTCTGATATTCAGATTCCTTATCTATAACATGGGAATAATAGCACTTGCCTTATAGAAATACGGTAAGGATTACATAAGACAATTTATATGAAATTTTTAGTGCAGTGCCTGACACATGCAACATGCTCAATATATCTTTTCTGTTATTGTGATTACTATTTTCCAAGTGAGGGGACTGAAACACAGAGAGGGGAAGTGACTAGTCTAAGGTCACACAGATTGTTAATGTTAGGACAAACATTAGAACTCAAATCTCTATTAGTACTCAAATATTCCTTAAACTACATCACCAAGTTTAATCCTTAGGAACAGGTAATGTAAACTTCCTAGGCCTGTGATAAATATTTTAGCTCATCCAGAGAGAAGAATGACAAGGAAATGGCTGACATAGCAAGAGAATTCCTGGACTCACAAAACAAAACATCAAGGGATAAATAGAAAACAAATGAGAACAAATGAGAAACAACAATTACCAGAAAGTTTAGACAGCACTGTTAAAGCATTACTATTCCTGGTGAATCACAGAACGGATCTCTATCCTCCTCCTCTCCCTCCTCCTCCTCCTCCTCCTCCTCCTTCTCTTTTATTCACCACAGAAACCAACTCTGGCAGACAGTTCCAGAGTCTGTCACTGGAACAGGTGTACAAATACTGGCACACACCACCGTGATAATGGCAACAACCACGTACATAACCCTCACTATGGGCCTGAAGTGATTCTGTGCCCTACAGCCTGAGTCTAAAAAATGACTAGGTTTTTGCTTTTCCTGGAGATGGGGGTGGGGAGGTGGTTCAGAATGCATAAGTGTTTCACAAAATTTTACCATGAAGTCAGCTTTATTAGACAATTTCTATTTGCAAAGCAAAGTAGCCTTGTAATTCAAGTTATAATGGAAGCATGAGTATTACCAAGAGTTAAGAAATGATACATTTTTAAAAAGATAGTGGAGTGGAGTGTAACCTCATAGTAGAAGCTGTTGAGAAATATAGCAAAAAGAAAAAAAAGGCTAAACAGTAAATCCATATTGTTATTGGTTTGTGTAGCTATGGGTAAGTACAACACTGAGAATGATTTATTTTCAGTTTAATTAGAGAACTGTCATGTTAGTTGTTGGAACATCCAAGGAGTACTAGTATTTAAAATGTTCCAGGAGATTCCTAAAAGGAGCAAGGCCACTTTGCTCAGTTTATTACTGTGTAGTACCATGGCACACAGATTGCTGCCAGGAAGTCTGACTGGATTTCCTGGCCCACCAAAAGAAATATTCCATGACTATTTCACATGCAATTACTATACAAAACAGTTGTTATTTTTGTACTTCATCCTTTAATCTTGAGTTTGCTGATATCCTTCTCCTAAAAATAATTACATTTATTTCTAAGACAACATATTGATAGCACTTTGATTGCTTATTCAGTTGATAATTTTCACTTTCACAGGGCATCGGGTACTGTCTATACAGCACTTGATATTGCAACAGGACAAGAGGTAAGTGCTAATATTCAATCCTGATTTTTACTTTCCTTTATTCATATTAATCAGATTTCCTCTTTGATGGCATCTATGCCTGAAAAAAAATGGGTACAACTGGATTGATATTGTAGTTTTCTTTATTGGTGTCTAAAATATCTGAAGTGGATAGTTTGCATGAGATTAACTACAGAAAAGGAGGGTTTGTGGCACCAAGACAAAGCTTCTTAAGATAAAGAATTTGTATGCCCCAAAATATGGATGTTTGTTTTTGGTCTAATAATTATAATATATTCTTATATTTTAATTATCATTCAGGTGGCCATAAAGCAGATGAACCTTCAACAGCAGCCCAAAAAGGAACTAATTATTAATGAAATTCTGGTCATGAGGGAAAATAAGAACCCCAATATTGTTAATTATTTAGATAGGTAAGTGTGCTCTCTAATTGTGTACTTGTTTTTTTTATGGAATGTCATTTTCATGGCAAATTACTTTATTTAGGATCTAGTTAGCATCCATTCTATAAATATTTCTCAAATGTTACAAAATAGAGTAGCAGATCTATTGATAAACTTGCATCCACTTATCTTTATTCACCCATCAAACGTTTGAAGACACATTTTATAGTCTTGACTTTAAACATGAGCAGTTTTTGTAATTTCCTTTTGAGGATCATGACTTCTTGTTTGCAGGAAATAGCCTATTGCATATAAGAGAGTGCTGTGGTGAGTTAAATTTCATCAAGTGTTTGTCTGAAGCAAGTGCAGTCTCTGGGTGTCTAAGTGAGGAAGCCTGTCTAAAATGGCCCTGCTTAATGTGTGCTTTGTAAATAACTGACAGTGAGGCCCAGGGAATCGAGACTTTAATCTCAAACCTTTTTCTTAGACCAGGTAATGAATGTCTCTTTCATCAGTGGTGTTAGCAGTGGGTTATGAAAAATAAATACATACATACATACATACATACATAGGCATTTAAAGACAGCACCAGCTCTTCTTCAATTGTGGTTAACCTCTGTCTCATTCAATTTCAATAAGTGTTCGTTTAGCACCACGGTGCTATGTACTCTGGGGATACAAAGGAAATAAGACTGGGTCTACAATAACAGTGAGTTTAGGATCTTGTTTTCTGTGTTTTGCGCCAGGTAGACCAGTAGTACAGGAGAGGAAAGGGAGACAAAAAAGGGAGGGTCAAATTTTATAGTAGAAATCAGTGTTTCATAAAGTGTCACAACTGCCTTCTATCAGAACTGACACATAATCACAGTAAATCCATTACAAACATGAATCTCTTTGATTTAGTGACTACTTGAAAACATTTCAATAATCAATTCAGTAGAATGAAAAAATAATAATGCCAAGATCTGAATAAATATCCTGTACATCTGTATGCCATGTGGCCAGTTCAGTACAGAAGTCAACATTGTGATTTGGGTTATCCAAAAGGGCTATCCATTGATCCTGTTCACTGAAACTAGCTTTTACAACGAATATAGTAGTCAGTAACCAGAAGCCTCCCTGTTCTTTTCCTTCCTCCATGGTGCACAGTCATATCTGGTGGTCCTTTGATTTCAATAAATATTCCCTTCCAATGTTAAGGAAGTGTCTCATTGTCACTATCACTGATATTCCCTCTTCCTCCTCCTCCTCCTCCTCCTCCTGTTAATCCTCACCTGAGGATATTTTCCCATTGATTTTTAGAGAGAGTGGAAGGGAGGGGAAGAGGGAGAGAGAGAGAGAGAGAAACATCAGTTGCTTCCTGCATCAGGGCCTAGGATGAAGCCTGCAACTGAGGTAGGTATCCTTGACTGGAAATCGAACCCAGGACCTTCAGTCTGCAGGCCAAGACTCCATCCACTGAGCCAAACCAGCGAAGGCAATATTCTCTTCTTGTTTTTTTTCTTGTTTTTTCCTATATTGATTAAGGTATTACATATGTGTCCTTATCCCCCCATTGCCCCACCACCCCAAACCCATTCATGTCCTCACCCCCTTGGTGTCTGCATCCATTGGTTATGCTTATATGCATGCATACAAGACCTTTGGTTGATCTCTCCCCCTTACCTTCCCTCTGTGGTTTAAGCATCTGATCGGTGCTTCTCTGTCTCTGGATCTGTTTTTGTTCATCAGTTTATGTTGTTCATTATTATCCCCAAATGAGTGAGATCATGTAATATTCATGTTTCTCTGACTGGCTTATTTCCCTTAGCATAATGCTTTCCAGCTCCATCCATGCTGTTGCAAATGGTAGGAGTTCCTTCCTTTTTACAACAGCATAGTATTCCATTGTGTAGATGTACCACCAATTTTTAATCTACTCATCTGCTGATGGGCACTTAGGCTGTTTCCAAATCTTAGCTATTGTAAATTATGCTGCTATGAACATAGGGGTGCATATATCCTTTCTGATTGGTGTTTCTAGTTTCTTGGGATATATTCATACAAGTGGGATCACTGGGTCAAATGGAAGTTCCATTTTTAGTTTTTTGAGGAAACTCCATACTGTTCTCCACAGTGGCTGCACCAGTCTGCATTCCCACCAGCAGTGCACGAGGGTTCCTTTTTCTCCTCATCCTCACCAGCACTTGTCATTTGTTGATTGGTTGATGATAGCCATTCTGACAGGTGTAAGATGGTATCTCATTGTCATTTTGATTTGCATTTCTCAGATGATTAGTGACTTTGAGCATGTTTTCCTATTTCTCTTGGCCTTCTTTATGTCTTCTTTGGAAAAGTTTCTATTTAGGTCCGTTGCCCATTTTTTGATTGGGTTGTTTATCTTCCTTTTGTTAAATTGTATGAGTTCCCTGTAAATGTTGGAGATTAAACCCTTATCAGAGATAACATTGGCAAATATGTTCTCCCATGCAGTGGGCTTTCTTGATGTTTTGTTGATGGTTTCTTTTGCTTGCAAGAGCTTTTTATTTTGATGTAGTCCCATTTGTTTATTTTCTCTTTAGTTTCCATTACCTTAAGAGCTGTATCGGTGAAGATATTGCTTCGGCATATATCTGAGATTTTGCTGCCTGTGGATTCCTCTAGTATTTTTTATGGTTTCCCATCTTAAGTTTAAGTTCTTTATCCATTTTGAGTTTATTTTTGTATATGGTGTAAGTTGGTGGTCTAGTTTCATTTTTTTGCATGTATCTGACCAAATTTCCCAGCACCATTTATTGAAGAGACTGTCTTGACTCCAATGTATGTTTCTTCTTGTTATTTAATATAATCAAATGCATAGAAACTGAATGCAAATTACCTTTTTAATAGGAATATAGAAGAGTTCCCACTTTCTTAGGCTGGAGTCAACGTCTTTTTCTTTTTTCGTTATAGCTACTTAGTGGGTGATGAACTATGGGTAGTCATGGAATACTTGGCTGGTGGCTCTTTGACTGATGTGGTCACAGAGACCTGTATGGATGAAGGGCAGATAGCAGCTGTCTGCAGAGAGGTAAGAAAATAGAGAATTTCTAGCTGATGATAACACAAAAATTGGCAGTTCTTTCTTTATCTCTGATTATTCAGGATGTTTATAACATCAAAGTAATAATAGCACATTTTTTTCTACTGAAAAAAATTGGAGACCCTAAATTCAGTTTAAATCCTAACGTAATAGCACTCCTCTTCCCCAGCCCCTAGTTTATTTTAGCTGCTTTTCTATGGATCTTTTGAGTTCCATTATGCCATCCACAGGGTACCACATATAAGCCTGAATGGTTTTAGGTCCCAGTGAACATGGAAAATAGTAATGTTGGCAAGGAACTTCTTTCTGATTTCGAGGGATTTTTACATGGTAGTTATTTTGTCTTAGATGTGCAATGTGAGCCATGTAAAAATACAAACCATATTATAATCACATCATTTTTTATAATGTATTTTAACCAAGATCTCCCCTCAGCTTGGAAAGTAGTTACTTTCACAGTATAAGTTGGGCATCCCTCATAGCTGTCTAGTGTGTCTTAAGTGTCTGCCTCTTTTCCAATAACAGTGTCATAATACCTATTTTCAACTTAAACCAAGGATATTTTATTATATTATTTTTTTCAATGTTAAAAACTCTCTTCATTGGAATTTTATCTTGGACCTTACCATCTACCACATTCATTGTAGTAAGATTTTCTATAGATACATTAGGAACTCTGAACCACTGAAAATTGAAAACCATTGATAGAAAAAAACAAAAAACAAAACCAAGTAATTTCAGCTAGTCTTTGCTTTATTTTATTTTAAATTGTTCATTTAAATTTCCCCCTTCTTTGTTCTCCTCTCATTCTCATTTCCTCCTCCCCAAAGATGTAAACATATCCACTAAAAACATATATTTTCTATTTATGCAATGAATCAAACTTTTAATATTTAGGGGTATATTGGACCCTGAGTCTGTTGTTTCCATCTTCTAGTATTACAGTGCAAAACAAATTCCAAACAAGTGCCTATTGTTACTTCATAGTGGTCCTCAAACCTGGCTGTCCAGAAATAGCTCAGGGCACTTGTTTTAAATGCAGATTCTTGGGTTTCACTCCAGACCTACTGAATCAAATCATACCATGGAAACAGAAGCTTACTAAATCTATTTAAAACCAAGGTGAATTCATATCCTCTAGATAACTAGGTCAAAGTATGATTATATTAATTGGTTAGTTTGGCTGTATTAATGATTTGGTGCTACTTATCACACCATCATTCTTCATGTCCTAGTCTTACTCAGGAGCTTTCATATGTATAATGCTAAATTGCATCACTGATGTAAATGGTAATATGATTTCAAAATGGTGTCAAAGCACTTCATTATCTATTTCACTTGGCAACATAAAATTATACTCCTGCCCAAAATTTATCTAGATTAAACTTAATTTTAAAAAAATTATTTGTGATATAATTAACTTTTTTTCTGATTCAATAGTGCCTCCAAGCTTTGGATTTCTTACACTCAAACCAAGTGATCCATAGAGACATAAAGAGTGACAATATTCTCCTTGGGATGGATGGCTCTGTTAAATTGAGTAGGTATTTTGGTTCTGATGGTATTTGAGAGAGTATCTGGGGATCTCTGCTCTTTTGCTGTCTATCTTGAGAAGAAAAGGGCTATTGAAAATGATTGGTTTGAAAGCATTTAGAGCCCAGTTTGAAGTAAAGAATTTTTTAACACTGTGTTTCTATATATTGTGACCAGATTTTGGGGAGGGGGGTAGTAATATTTCAGAATTTCTAGTGACCCCATCTCTTGAATGACAACTACTTAATTAGAAGACTGAAAGATTCTGTAAGTTGGAGGAAAGAAGATTGAGGTTCAGTAAAAATGACATCATATCAGTCAGTTATTTCAGACTCTTAAAATCAGGACTAGATGAGAGATCAGGTACAAAAGGATATGAGCTAGGCCGTTGTGGAAGCTCAGTGTCTAACAAAGGAAAGTACAGCCATATCTGAAAGTGTCCTATTGTAAAAGAAATATAATTTGAACTGATTTTAACTGACTTTTCTTCTCTGCAGCTGATTTTGGGTTCTGTGCCCAGATCACCCCTGAGCAAAGTAAACGAAGCACTATGGTGGGAACTCCCTATTGGATGGCACCTGAGGTGGTGACTCGAAAAGCTTATGGTCCGAAAGTTGATATCTGGTCTCTGGGGATTATGGCAATTGAAATGGTGGAAGGTGAACCTCCATACCTTAATGAAAATCCACTCAGGGTAAGTTAAAACTCAGGTACTTCATCTTCAGATAAGGGAAAAGGTGAAATGTCATTTCTTGTCTTCACCAAAATTGGCCAGAGTGGGCTCTTTCCTGGTATAAGTGATATAGAAGCTCCAAATTACACTTTGCAAAATTACTATTAGTTATTTTTAGTTTCTCTTAAGATGTATCAATAGGTTTTTCCAGGGCTTTGATATTAGTATTTCTAAATACAGGGGTCCTTAAAATGTTTTAGTATCGCTTTCTACTGTTAAAAAAGTTTCTCTTTTTATTTATTTTTATTTTTTAATATATTTTTATTGATTTTTTTACAGAGAGTAAGGGAGAGGGACAGAGAGAGAGAAACATCGATGAGAGAGAAACATCGATGAGAGAGAAACATCGATGAGAGAGAAACATCGATCAGCTGCCTCCTGCACGCCTCCTACTGGGGATGTGCCCACAACCAAGGTACATGCCCTTGACCAGAATCGAACCTTGGACCCCTCAGTCTGCAGGCCGATGCTCTGTCCACTGAGCCAAACCGGCCAGGGCAAAGTTTCTCTTTTTAAAGCAAGCTGGGGGAAGAAAAGAGTAGTTTTATCACATGCTGTGGTTAAATGATCTATTTAGGAAACACTTGCTTTAAAATTACTTTAACAAAGTAAATAAATGCATTTCCATTCAGCTATAATTTTTTAAATTAGATTTTGTTTCATTATCAGTAATGATTTATTGAGCAACAACAGCTTGGTGGTTATTGAATGGAATACAGGATAGACACAGTGCAAGTCTGATGAAATCACAAACATACTTAGACTGTCAAGTAGAAAATGAATGGAAATAGTTTGTGTTGGGTAACTCAGTTTGCTACTGCGGAATTAGAAGTTTGATCCTTACGTGGTCTGGTTATGATGCAAAGAGAAAAGTTTCATTTCATAGCCTTATACTACCACCTTTAATTCACATATGTTGTTGATCATGAGAGAAAAAAGCAAAGGAATATGAAAGAAATACTTGCTCAGAACAGAATTCAGCCAGTAGCTGTTTTGTTGTACATAGCCTAAGGGTGAGCCAGAAGCTGTGTTGTATATATAAAAGTCATCACACTATTGAAAAAAGAAAATATGCACAGATTAAAATTCTACTCTCAAAATGTGTGCAGAGTGCATTTACTAGACCTATAATGCCAAAGGCATTTTGAAAATTGTTTGTATCATTACCACTAAGAGTCTAAAATGTTATTTTACCCTTAGTATACAAAAACCATTGTCCTTAGTATATGATTAAGTGTTTACACATTAAGCTTTAAAAATCCATATTCAAACCAAATATATATGGCTTACTATACATGTAAAGAAACCTACAAACTAATTGATTTTGCAGTTGAACATTTTGTAAATTGGGAGCTGCATTCCCTATATGGGGGGGAGGCACCCTCCTCTTCATTCCTTCCCAATTCCTCTAGTTGTCCTCTTGTCTTAGTCCCTTCACTAATTAATTAGAAAACAACAGATAAGAGTGGATGCCCCAATGAATGCTATGAGCTATTGCTCTGGACTCATGAAACAATCTGGAAGTGAGATGTGCACATTGATTAGTTGCCTGCAGGGCTGAGTGGAAAAGAAGGGGCATTTTCCCACCATTTGTAGGTCAGCTCTCCATTAATTTAATCAAGCCCACCCCTGACCTGTGGACCAGCACATCAGGATAATTACTTGAGCTTGTCCTTATTGTTTAACATCCTTTGCCAATTAAGAAATATCAGTGAAAAAACACATAAGGCTTCTTATTTCCATGGATTTCCTTCTCTAAATCTTTGGAATTTGGAGGCAGTAAACAAGATTATGGCTATTTTGCTTTCTGCCTTCTAATGAGTAATTTACAACCTGCAAAATTTACGGATTAAATAAATGACTTTGTAAAGCAACTGGCCTCAGTAATGCATTTATTATCTTCTTCAGTTTCCCAATTACAACTGATCTTTCTTTTTCTAGGCCATTAGCTGTTAGGAAAAAAAGGAAACAAGTTTTAATCTTTATAAACATCTTCTAGCCTGGGATTAGAATGCATAATTAACAGTTTATCTCTTAGAATCCACAGCCTTGTATCTAAACAAGTACTTGCAGATTAATAAAACACCAGGTTCAGGAAGCCTACATTAAGGCTATATAACAAAAAGACCTGTCAGAAAGACCACCCTGTTGAAGTCCACTGATAAGGATGTACTCTAACTTTGCTCATTACTCTCCATGTGTGATAAATCTCCAAGAAAACATTCAACAAATCCATATTTAGCCAGCCCTCTATCTCTCTGCTATGCACCACAAGTACTTTTTTAGTTTTAATTTTAAATGTGTTGTCTTTGTGTTCTCTAATGGAAATCACAATGTATCAAGCTATATGCCCTTATTTGGGATTTTAAAAATGTAGTCACTGCAACCATGAAGAGATTGGAGAAGAAAACATAACATGAGCCTGTAGGAAGCCAATGTTTTCTTGGATGCTGGTCACCAGGCCATGTGGAGAGAAATAGGAAATTACATAGCTTCAGGAGAAGTATAAAGGAGGATTAGGTTAGTGCTTCTTTCTTTAAAATTCTTCCAGTACTACCACACACCCACCACTGTGGGCTTTGAAGAGGAAAAAGGAAAGAAGTGGAAAGAAGACAGAGTGATAGAGTATAGCATGTTGATATGAAAAAAAAAATGACCCATGTAGTCAAGCAAATATGGGTGTGTCCTGGCTCCACAACCTATAAGCTCTGTGACCTTCAGCAAGTCATGTAAAACTTTTATATGCCAGTTTCCTTTGTGTAAAATGGGGACAATATCTATATTGCAGAATTAGTGTGAAAGCTAAATGAAATAATGCATGTAACTCACCTATCACAGTATCTAGCTCATTGTCGGAAATATATTAGAGAGAGACATTTATAGATGAACTAGAGGCCCAGTGCACAAAAATTTGTGCACTCAGGGGGGTCCCTCAGCCCAGCCTGTGCCCTCTTGCAGTCTGGGACCCCTCGGGGGATGTCCATCCGCTGGCTTAGGCCCGCTCACTGGGGGAACGGGCCTAAGCTGGCAGTCAGACATCCCTCTGGCAACCCGGGAGCCCTTGGGGGATGTCCACTTGCCAGCAGAGAGCACCTAAGCTGCGCAGTTGGACATCCTTAGCGCTGCTGAGGAGGTGGGAGAGGCTCCCACCACCACCGCTGTACTGGCAGCCATCAGCCTCGCTTGTGGCTGAGCAGAGCTCCCCCTGTAGGAGCGCACTGACCACCAGGGGGCAGCTCCTGCATTGAGTGTCTGCCCCCTGGTGGTCAGTGTGTGTCATAGTGACCAGTCATTCCCAGTCGTTAAGCTGTTAGGGTCAATTTGCATATTACCCTTTTATTATATAAGATAGAGGCCTGGTGCACGGGTGGGGACTGGCTGGTTTGCCCTGAAGGGTGTCCCGGATCAGGGTGGGGGTCTTTCTGGGGTGTCTGGCCAGCCTGGGTGAGGGGCTGAGGGCCATTTTCAGGCTGGCCACACCTCCTTCAGGGTGGGGGTCCCCACTGGGGTGCCTGGCCAGCCTGGGTGAGGGGCTGATGGCTGTTTGCAGGCTAGACAAGCCTCCCAGCAGGGACCCTCACCCAATGGGGGTGTGGCCAGCCTGGGTGAGAGGCTGAGGGCTGTTTTCAGGCTGGTCACACCCCTTTCAGGGTGGAGGTCCCCGCTGAGGTGCCTGGCCAGCCCGGGTGAGGGGCTGATGGATGTTTGCAGGCTGGCCACAGCCCCTTCAGGGTGGGGGAGTCCTGTTGGGGTGCCTAGCCAGCCTTGGTGAGGGGCTGATGGCTGTTTTCAGGCTGGACAAGCCCCCCAGTGGGGCCTTCACCCCATGGGGGTGTGGCCAGCCTGGGTGAGGGCCGGAGGGCTGTTTTCAGGCTGGCCACACCCCCTTCAGGGTGGGGGAGTCCTGCTGGGGTGACTGGCCAGCCTGGGTGAAGGGCTGATGGCCATTTTCAGGCTGGCCATGGCACCCGGTGACCCAAGCTCCCAGCCTCTCATTATTTTCTTTTTTTTTTCTGGGAATTATTTATCTTCTATAATTAAAACTTTGTAGCCTTGAGCGGAGCCCAGGGCTGGCCAGGGCAGGCGGGAAGCTTGGCTTCCTCCATTGCC
>NW_005357414.1:370485-377753 GCF_000412655.1 Myotis brandtii | reverse complement strand
TGGTTAATTTGCATGTTTCTCTTTTATTATATAGGACTAGAGGCCTGATGCACAAAATTCATGCATGGGGGGGTGCATCCCTCAGACCAGTCTGCACCCTCTCCAATCCAGGACCCCTTGGGGGATGTCCGACTGCCTCTTGCAATCTGGGATTGCTGGCTCCTAACCGCTCACCTGCCTGTCTGCCTGATCACCCCTAACCCCTCTGCCTGCCTCCTGATCACCCCTAACCACCTCTGCTTCACCCCATACCTGGGACCCAGGATTCCCTCCTCCAGTCAGTTGCAGGCACCTGAGACCCCCAGATCCCAGGCCGGCTTCACCAGGGCCAGCCACAACCACAGGGGACCATAGGCAGGTGGCTTTGCCTGGGCTGCAGCCGCAGGCGCCCGGGACCATGAGGCAGGCAGCTTGTCCCTCTCCTGGGAAGCAGGTGCAGACATAGCCACTGTTGCTCAGGACTGTGGTGCAGGTGGCTTGTCCCTCTCCCAGGCCGCAGACACAGGTGCTGGTGCTGGCGCCCAAGACCACAGGGTGGGCGGCTTGTCCCTCTCCAGGGCTGCAGCCTGGCTGGTCCCCATTCCTCTCTCCCCAGTGTTGAGTGTCTGAACCATTACGGTGTGATGGCGTGAGGGCGTGACAACCATTTGCACATTAGCTCTTTATTATATAGGATAAAAATGTGAGAAAGGAAAATGAGAAAAAGAATCCTTAGAGGGCTTTTTACTCATCCATGAGGAGAGATAGGATTCCCCACTTCCTCAAACTTTCCCCTCCACACTGGTTATATTCCCATCCCCTCAAGGAGTGGGGGGTTTTCACAGTTCAGTTATATTATCATGAACAGGCAACACTGAACAGGAGAGGTTAAAAGTGAAGACTAGGGCTATACATTTGAAGGTTTTTTGCATTTCACTGTGTGTTGTGTGTGTGTGTGTGTGTGTGTGTGTGTGTGTCTTTGTTGTGTCAGTTACAACTGAGCATGTAGTCTATGAATTTTGCCTGTTAACACATCATAGAGGCAAGGAATTAGCTACTACTCCACCCACCCCCAGTTATAAAGTAGTTGGGATTTTTTAAAATGTAAATTGCTCTGTACTAATTGACCTAATTTGTTCATAAAATGCCTTTTAAAGGTTGCAGAATAATTGACTGTACTAATGTTATGAGGTTGGTACCCTTCCAGGGACAGAGAGGAGACAAGCTTCTTCTTCCTTCCTCCACTGCCTGAAGTCTTTGTACTGAACATAATTGACCTTGGACATGTTGTTATGTGACCCATGGACATTTTTAGTGTAGTCTCTAATAATGATGTGTCTTGTTCTTTGTTTACCAAAGTGACTAATGTTAAAATCAAACTTTCCCTCAATATGTAAATCAAATATTAGTGTTCTGATCATCAACCTGGCTTGTTTTTGTTAATCTTTAAAACCTGTGATTATAATGACCTGATTCTAAATAAGGATGCAAAATCATTTTCATAATACAAATCTTGGGTCTGTTTTTATCTCAGCACCAAAAGATTGCCTCTCTATTAACTTTACATTCACACATAATGGGGGGAGGGTGTCTTTTCAATGAATTCTGATGGAATTTGATATTTGTGAAATGTCTCAGTGACGTTGAGTTGAAGGCCTTACTGGACCCTGTGGATGGAGCCTTTTTTATGTGTAATTTTCCAAACCATTATCCAAATTGAGATGAAATTTAAGTGTTCTCATTCTGCCCTTGCTTTAATCATCTGTGGAATGGAATCAAACATTGGATCTTTGGAAGAGAGTTACTGGTATCAATAAGAGGCATCTGAATGCTAAAAAACAGTATGCAGTATAGTATGCAAACCACTTATCCTGTAATAATCGGTTCTCCAACTTGGCTGCACACTGGAATCGCCTGTGGAGCTTTCAAAGAACCAATGATGTCAGGTTTCAAGGACTAAACCAAATAAATGCAAAGTTCTGTGGCAAGCCTTTTATAGAACCCTGTCTAGATTGAAAAACAAATCTTCATCAGCCCTCTTGAGCATGGTTATTCAATCAGAAAGGAGCACACTATCATTCTGTCCACATTTTCTCATTTCATCTACAAAATTGTCATGAGTAACACTTTCAAAGCCTTGTTGAAATCCTGATGCACTCTATATGGCATTCTCTGATTTATCTGTCCAGTAACACTATCAAAAAAGAAATGACATTTTTAGTTCAGTATATACCTCCATGATATGCCATTTTCTTTTAAAATTTTGCTTCTCTTGAAAAAGGAGTTCATCATTAAAATATATTAGTTTCTGAGTACATCGCATATATTGGTGATAATAAAACTATCAGTCTGGCTACTTATGATTAGGAGTGCATTATCTCTATGGCTAAGGAGAAGGAAGGGGAGAAATCTAAATTCAGATCTGTTGTCTACACTAGTAGATGCGTTACTTTCCCTTTCCCCCATTTAAAGCACTACGTAAATGTTATTCTTATTTTTTATTATAGAACCAGGGAAATTCTGGTTATCTTGTATTTCTGAAGAAGAGAGTAAAAGCAGAAGAAGAGAATATCTAACAACCAAAAAACAGCAACTAAGGACCAAAGTGCTTCTAGCTTCCTCCAGCCACTGGAACTTGTGTTGTGCATTGGAATGTCTGGGTTTGAAGGCGCGTGCTCATTTGGAATTAAAGTCAGACATAAACTTCCTGATCACCAGAGAAGCAAGCATACTTTGCTAGCACTCAGTCAATATTGTTTTGAATGTATTTCAGGAAGAGCTGGGAGCATTCCCTTCTTTTTCCATAAGCCACTTTAGAACAGTAAGGTTTATTGATGGTTTGTTGACACTCCTCCTACTTTGAAGGCAAGCCTATGCCTAATAGTAGGGACCGGTTGGGATAACTGCAGCTAAAATAATTATAGAACATTAACAAGGTTTCTTTTTAGTCAGAAGAAAACATTGCCTGTCAAAAGATAGACAGCTTTTAAGAATCATTGGTTGTCAGGAATTTAGCATAGTAAAGTGGGACCTAACCATAGGAAAGCTGCAAGTCTCATTTAGATTGTAATTCAGAAGCAGACGGTTCAAAGTGGTGAGTTATGACCCAGAAGATAGCCAAAGGAGAAATTGATTTCACAGGAAACTGAAATCTAAGAGTCTCTGGCCAGGTGAAAGGGGCTGGGTGGGAAAAAAGATTAAAATTTGACTGGGGACCTACTGTTGTCCAGGACTGATATTCCCTTATCCTACTCTTTCTTTTCAAATTTTCCTCAAAAATTTCTTGTGAAAAACTTTGATTATACAGAAAATTTCTAAAAATAGGGTAATAGATATCTATATACCCACCAGATAGACTAAACAGTTATTTTGCCATATTTCTTTTATGTATCTATCTAGCTATAATTTGTATGTATACTTTTTTAACTTTTATTGTTGATGTCCCATTACAGATGTCCCATTTCCCACCCCCCTCTGCCTGCCTCCACCCAGTCCCCACCCTCCTTCCTTCTGGCCATCACCACACTATTGTCTGTGTCTATGGGTTATGCATATATGTTCTTTAGCTAATCCCTTCACCTTCTTTTATCCAATATTATCATTCCCAGGTGTCCTTAAAGCATGGTTTGGGAATAAGCCAAGGGTATATAATGTTTATTGTCCTATTAGATTGTCTTTACGTGCTGTGCTCAGACTCTTGGTGACTCTATAAATAAGTGGAAAGTCTCAACATAGGGTTTTCAAAGTAAGAAAGTTAAGAAAGATAAAATTTGAGAAAAGAACATGTAGTGATTTACCACTGCTTTCTGCTGCATAGGGTGTGATTCCAACCTGCATGTGCTTAGATCATGGTGCCCCAAATCACCGAACAGTTATGAAATATAAGTGCCCCTGTGGGGCGACCATAGGTATCAGACTTAGAACTAAGGAGTTAAGTCCCTCATAATCAAAGTTCATTCTAAATAGGCAAAGCATGGAATGTGGTGGTAGATATTTGCCTGCTGAAATACTCACTCACATGTTTTATTCTATGGCTTTTTAAAATCTGTGCTTTTGCCAAAAAAAAAAAAAAAATAATAATAATAACTTCACCAAGAAAGTCAGGGTTTTCCTAATAACTAAGAACATTTCTGACCTTTATTATTTTGAAATACATGTATACCTTTTCCAACCTGGTTCTAACATTATTTTAGAAGAGTCTTTGTATTATGATAAAAGGATACTCTGAGATGTCTTACACAAGCATCTCAGCAGAGAAAGTTAACCTGATTAAGGCAGTGTTAGGCCTATAGCTAGGAGATCCAATGTTCTAACAATATTGCCAAAAATCAGGATATCAGGATGACTTTATTTCCCTTTCTTCCTCCCTTCTCTCCCTTTCTTTCTTTCTTTCTTTCTTTCTTTCTTTCTTTCTTTCTTTCTTTCTTTCTTTCTTTCTTTTTCTTTCTTTCTTTCTTTCTTTCTTTCTTTCTTTCTTTCTTTCTTTCTTTTCTTCTTTCTTTCTTTCTTTCTTTTCTTTCTTTCTTTCCCTCTGTTCCTCCTCCTCCTTCTTCCTCATTTTCCTGTTCCTCTACCTCTTCTTTTTTGGTAAAGAATTGCCATAGTGCTTAGATAGCAAAGTTCATCAGTACTTTTCATCTAGGCATAGCCAGTGAATGTGAGGAGACCAGACAAGGAACTGTCTAATGTCACTACCAACTGTATGCATTATGAGTTGAACAGTGAATTACTTTCCCAGGTCTGCCAGTCAGGAGCTCCATAACCTTATATAGATTACTTCTTGCTGGGTCTCCATTTCCTTATGGCTTCAAACAAGTGGAATTTGGTTAGATTATTGGTTACCAGGAGACTGGAATTCCATGGAGTTCCTTGGGCTTAAAGTGCCCAAGGGGGGAGGTCATGTAATACTTGATTCCACCAGAACAATTACTTTTTAATTTGTTTCCATGTGTATTGGGCTTCCACATGACATTCACTTAAATAAAAGGGGAAGCTCAGCATCTTTTGCTCTGATTCTGTGTTCTTAGGCTGTGGATAGGCTACAGCCTTCCCTGCTGCTGGAAGGGCCATGGTTTGAGTGTTCATAGTTTTTAGGAGTACTTCCAGAGGAGTTTTCTTCAGAAAGCCTCTCAGAGACCTCTCCTCACCTCCTGACTAAATCTGTATCTCATAGAATGGAAAGATTTCCCTTTTCTTACCAAGTAAAGATACTTGATTATGATGTGAAACTGGGCAACCCCACTCTGGCAGGAATCTTGGGGAGAAGCCAGAGAAGAGCACTGCAGTGGTAAAACTGTTGCAGAGACCAATGGTCTATAGTCTGTGGAGTGATGGGAATAATTGTATGTTATTGTGTACAGAGCTATTCAGCTGAGGAACTGCATATAAAATATGAGTTGAAATCAGTTCATGTAATCTAAAATGCACATTTCACAGATCATATCACAGTCTGGCTGTTTTGATCCTAATATGGTTATTTGGAAAAAAATCTGGGAGTTAGTTTCTTCCTGCTTGAATATTCTGAAATGAAATATAAACAAATATATAATGTTAAATATTACCTTAGAAATATAAATTAGTTGTAAATTAAACAGAAAATGGGAGGTGAGAAAGTCAATATACCAAATATAGATAATGCTTTGAAATGTTTTATGTGAAAAGGACCAGAGATATGGGGCAGTAACAGAATGGGAAATAGAATCAGGTCCCCTTGACCTCACTGATTTTCTAGTCGTTATCTTTATTTTTCTTCCTCTTCATTCCACTAGGCACCTTCTCTCCCCATTACTCTTTGACCCCTGTCTTTGTCCTATGTCCTCTTATTCCCTTTGCTTCTCATAGTTTCTCTCCTTTACCTCCTGCTTCATTTTGTTTTCCTACTTTTTCTATCTCTACACCTACCCCCACTTTCAAATCCCCTGTGATTCTAAACCTTGGGTTATGCTTAGGCTGCCAAGGATTGCTTCCTGAGTACACATAGCCTGCTTCACGTTTCTTGATAAGCACTATTAATCCTAAGATATTAGAATGAGCATATGCATCGAGTCATCTGGAATTTATTTTCAGGCAGTGGTCATTCCTTTACGGTTGAAAGGAGCACTCTAAAGCTAGGCCAACACCTAATCTGTCAGTGGTACCTAATTACCTTTTACCGTCAACATATAAGGAGGTAGATCTACATTAGGTTATTTTAAATGACATTTTAAGGATTAAAAGACAACAAAAATATCCCAATAATTTGGTGACAGATGAGAACTACTATTCAAGACAAGTAGAAAGCTAAATTAGACCACACTGTTTATTCAGTAATCATAATGGACTATTGGATTGAATAAGTTTAAAGTATAGACTACAACATCAGTTATATAAAGCTATTTTTTGGAGATTTGGACCCATTTACTCTCTTCTTAGAAAGAAAGAAATGTCAGGGCCTTTCATGAAATCCATAAACACTTTAGAGACAGAAATATATTCTGGCCTTTAACCTCTGACATCCCAGGTCATGAGTAAACTAAGGTGTCAAGTCATTCATTGCCAAGTCTCTCTCATAAAACACTGAAAGGCAATTTAAAATTCTAAAATGAGAAAGGAACCAGGACAGCAGTAGGTTGCATGTAACAACCAGAGTAAAAGCTGCTTATAAACTGGCAATATATATATATATAGAGAGAGAGAGACACTGTTGAAAACAATATAAAACCTCTCTTAGTACCTGCCCTTTGTTTACCATTTCCTAGTGTTGCGGCCAAAGGTGATCCTGAGTGGGGGGTGAAAGGAATAAGGAAAGACAGATAAGAGAATGAAAGCTGGGTCTCGGTGGGATGCTGCTCCCTGATGAGGAGACAGCACCAGCGCCCACAAGCCGTGTCTTTATTTTATAGCAGATGCCACGAGGCAAAGTAGGGAGGGGCGTGATCACGTTGTTTACAGCATTCTTGTGAGCTCCAACCTCACTCAACTATATGCACCTGAACTCTAGTACAAGGCACGTGGGGCTACGTTTTTGGACCATAGGTTCACGCTTACAACCACAGCCGTTGGCTATGATTGTGCTGGGAGGGCCCTGACCTCCAGCTGGGACTTGCATGTTGCAATGAGAAGACCCTGTCCTTTCATTAGTCCGAGGTTTGAACCTGGCCAAAACACCGTAACCGCGCCCCACATCCTAGCACGTGAAAAACAACCTCAAGAGGGCTTATTCTCTCCATAGAGGAAGAGGCTGAGTTACTCATGCTTAGTGTGCCTCATTTTAAAAAATTGTCTTTATTGATTAAGGTATTACATATGTG
>NW_005357414.1:361613-370458 GCF_000412655.1 Myotis brandtii | reverse complement strand
GCTTATATGCATGCATACAAGTCCTTTGGTTGATCTCTCCCTCTTACCCTCACCCTCCCCTGCCTTTCCTCTGAGGTTTGACGGTCTGATCAATGCTTCTCTGCCTCTGGATCTGTTTTTGTTAATCAGTTTATGTTGTTCATTATAGTCCACATATGCCTCATTTTTTGAAGAGTCCTTGTCTGCCTCTGGTAGGAGAATTCCTACCTCAGAGACTGTGTACAGTCTCTATATAGTGGTCAGGAGAATGGACTCTGAACTTACACTCCCTGAATTCAAATATTGAATCCCTCATTGCTAGGTATGTGATATTAAGCTAGTTGTAATATTAACCCTGCAGGCCTCAGTTTTTTTTATCTGTCAATTGGGAATCATAATTGAGTCTACTACACAGAGTTGTACGGATTAAATGAGCTAATAGTAATTATTCAGTAAATGTTAAATATTAATGTTCCCCATGCACATAGTATTTATATAGATATTTATATTTAGATGAATAGCCTTTCTTCTTGGTCTTATAGTTAAACTTCATTTTATGTTAAATAGATTTATATGAACTAGGTTGGGAGCCTGTTCACCATTTATAACAGAATATCCATAGGAAAAATGTAATTTGAGCTTTAAGTATTCAAGTTAAAAGGAAATGTTTGTACCATAGTCTATCTTCTTTGTAAAGTATGTCTTTATATCAGTGCTGGGGCCTCTCATGGTTATTAATGTATTTCCATGTAAGTCCCCTAGTTTGTTTTCTAACATTCTAACCTAAACTTATAAACTGTTTCAATGAACTAAAGTCAGAAACTGAAGCTTTTTAACTAAATGGTTAGTCCTATTGTAAAACTGCCTTAATGAATATTTATATATGGATTATTTTGAAGAAATGTGGTAACTTCTAAGATGACTGCTTTGATTTTTTTAGCTGAGAAAATTGCCAATAATGTAAAATGAATTATTCCTTCAACTGAGTAAAATAGTTTTCTCTGAGTACTTAGGTAAATTTAGTTGCACATTGGGGCCAGTGAAAACTGTGATGTTTGTGTGTTATTACAAAGATGTTTGAATTATTAAGAATTCCAGAGCATCACAAACTTCTAGGTATATCTCAGTGCATACGGCCACCATTTGGGGGCCAAGGGTTGTCTTTCTAATATTATAAATAATGTCACTAGATCATAAGGCCTATATTAACTCTACTTAGGAATTAAACAGACCTTGTTCAATGGTGTATCAGAATATTAAAGAAAAGCACCTTTTCTGTTGAAGATCAGTCAGAGAAGACTAAATTTCTGAACTATGTTCCAAGTTCTGGAGAACACTTATTCTTCCCCTTCCTCTCTGGGTTTGCCCAAAGCAGATTATCATGTTGTGGTCATCTTTTTCTAGTTTTTCATCCCTTTAATGGAATCTCCTTACATATACTGCTCATGGATCTCTCTTCCTTCTCCCACACTGAGGAATGAGTAATTAGAAGTTATCACATGCCAGGCCTGTTCAACTACAAAAAGTTGTTTTTGTCATTCTCGGTGTATCTTCTGCCATGTTTAATAGTTTACTTTAGGTTCTGAGCTTCAATACTTTGTATGTCATCTGTTATATTCCTAGCTCAGTTAAATTTATTTATATTTTTGGCTCTCATTTCATTCAGCAACAGAAATATTTATTGAGCCCCTCTTTTGAGTTCATTGCCATGAAATCCAGCATTGGTCATGTTACAATTTCCACCTTCATAGTCCAGGATGGCAGACCTATAAAGACATAACAAGTATACACAATAAAGTGTGAAAATGGGCATATGAACAAAGGACTGTGGTAACTCAAAGGAGGAAATTGCTAACTCAATCTGCAGGGTGACCAACTGTCCCACTTTGCTTGGTATCGAAGGACATGGGAACTTCAGTGCTGAAACCTAGGACAGTCCCCAGAAAACTGAGGTGGTTGATCACCATATCTATCTAGGAGAGATTGAAAAGTCTGTAAAAATGAATTGCCATTTGAAATAGAGCTTAAAAGACAAGTAGAATTTCAGTAGGCACTTAAGGGAAATGGGGAAAGCATTTTAGGCAGATATGAAAGAACATTTCCAGTTATGGAAATTATTAACAAATTGGTGTGTATAGCTTTGACCATTATGCGCACATGTGTGGGGGTATGGACTAAGAATGACTCCAAGGTGAGAAGAAAACAGATATGGGCAGGAAGGGTGAGCAGGTGCCAAATCATTAAGGGTGTTATATGCCTTGTTCAGGAATCTTTACTATATCCTCTGGATCAGTGGTTCAAATGAAACTTTGTTTTGGAAGCATAAATAAATAGGAAAAAATAAATATTTTTTAGATTGAAACAGATATGTGTGGGTACAGGGTCCTAGAATCTCTACACCTATCTCTCTCTTCCACCTATTTTTCCTCTTAGCTGTCCTTTGGGGAATTTGGGGTAACCCAATTGAAAACCACATCAATGAATCATGGGGAGCCACTAACTTTTTTCAAAGCAAAATTATGGATGACATGATGAGATCTCTGATGGGATTGCTTGGTAAGGAGAATGGACTGAAGAATAAAAAGGCTTGAGTAAAGAAAACCAATCAGGAGGCTATGGTACAGCCCGAGAGAAACTCAACCTTAAGCAGAGACAATGGTTATAAAGAGAAATGGATGGGTATGAAAGACATTTCTGTAGGTTGCATTAACAGAAACTAGTAGACTGATTATAGTAAAGGTGGGGGAGAGGAAGGCTGCTGATTGAGGAAGGAGAACTCAAGAATGATTCTTGGTTTCTTAAGAAGCAACCAACTAAACTGATGAACAAAAACAGATCCAGAGACAGAGAATCATTGATCAGACCATCAAACATCAGAGGGAAGGCAGGGGAGGATGGGGGAAGAGGCAGAGATCAACCAAAGGACTTGTATGCATGCATATAAGCATAACCAATGGACACAGACACTAGGTGGATAAGGGCACAAGTGGGGGTGGGGTGGGGGGCAATGGGGTGATAAGAGACATATGTGATACCTTAATCGAGAAGGAGAAGAAGAAGAAGAAGAAGAAGAAGAAGAAGAAGAAGAAGTCGCCAACTAAAAGGGAAATCTCTAATTTCTAATACCCGTTCAATTTCCTTGAGTTTTCACTAACTCAGATAAAACCAAAATGTGATCACTCATGCCTGGATATGTTTTCCTCAGTCTTTCTTCATCTAAGACTTAACTTTGCTAGTAAAATTCTTTTTTGCTGTGATTGTTGTATTGGCTACAACTGTATTTGTCTCTCATATTCAGGACTGTGGGCAGCAGTTTTCCTTTTACAGCTGACACACAGGATGTGTTCCAAAAGTTCATTTCAAGTTAATTATTTGAAACTCAGAGTGCATGTTCCCATAGAACTGGCATTATGCATAGTGAGTAGTTTCCCAGGCTAGTCCACAAAGGCCAGTGTAGACCATAATATAACTGAAAGTGTGGATTTTTGTAATGGAAATTAGTTGAAAATATTACTGTTGCAATTAAAGGAAAACAACAGTTGAAAAATCAATCATCTGGCTTTTTGTTTCCTTCAAGTGGTAGTACTTGATGAAAAGCAGGTTGAAACCTAGGAAGACAGAAAGAAATAGATAAGGATTTTTGTGTAAATTGGACAGCACAGCCTTTTAAATTTAAGTTATGTTTTACAATTTTAAAATAATAAAATTGTAGAAAAGTTGGAAAATGGAAAAATGTTTTAAAAATTAAGTCACCAATAATCCTACCACCCAGAGAGAACCACAGTTCATATATTGGTGTTTCCTTTCAACTTTTTAAAATCATATCAACAATATTAACTATAGTATATCCCCATGCTGAACTATTATGCAGTCCTCAAAATAATATTTCTGAAGAATTTTTTAAAACATCAAACAATATTTATGATATAGCATTGAGTAAAAGGCAGCCTTGCATTTGATACCTAAATGGGGGACGAGGGTAAGCAGATCAGCACTATTCAAACTGAAGGAGTCATCTATTAGGTTCCCAATCCAGACCCCCGGCCCACCACCATTGGCCCCACCCCCAACAAAAACCACAGCCATTGTTTTTATAGAAATTCAGAAGAGGACATATGCACTCTTTGAAGTGCTGCAGAGGTTCATAGCACTGGTTCCTTTATTACTTTTGATTTTCCTTCAAAATTACAGGACTTTCTTCTCTCTGGCTACACTTATCACTAGCACCATTCAGCCTTCACAACTATTATCAAAGTGTGTGTGTGTGTGTGTGTGTGTGTGTGTGTTTCATAAATGGAATGGAAAGAGGGACATGCATTTCCTGAGGTAATTAGGCATGGATTGAGAGAGGTGAGAAAGACAGATAGAGATGTATGTGTACTTGTGAGGACCAAGATTATATGGAGTAGAATGAATTAAGCTAAGAATACTAAACAAAATGTGAGAAAATGAAACAGTATAATATGCAAAAAGATATACAGAGTGGAAAGAAGGAAAAGAAATTTGTTTATTTAGGGCTGGATTTGGCTACAGAGCAGAAAGCAAGCAAGCAAAGGACAGAGAGTGTGGCAGAATTGTGGCCAGTTGAAAGAAGAGTTTTGGGAGGAAGCAGCAAATGTAATTTGCAGTAACCAATTTTCTTTTAATAAGGGAACTAAGATGCTTTTGTGAGGACATGTGCTTCAAGCACTAATTATCCAAGAACAAAAAACACTGTTTGAACTTAATTTATCTGCTGTGAATGTGCACCATTTGATTTTACCCCAATCAATACCTTCCTAAAAGCCAGTTTATGGATTCTTTTTATATACTACCTCCTTTTAGTTAAAACTAGATTTGCCACTGACTTGAATTTTGGCATGGAAGTTCTAATAGCTGCCACCTGCATTTGCTGTTCTTCAATAAAGGAATTTAAAATTAGATAGGAGGGGTGAAGGACAGGAAGTTGTTTGTTTGGAGTATTTAAATGTGAGCTTTTTTAATATCCTGGGGAGGGTAAAAAGTTTCATCTCACTCCGTATAAACATGTTACATTGTAATTCTCACTCATTACTATGCAAGAGAATCCCCCTCTATGGGACTTTGTGGCTCTCTAATTTGATGTACTTATGAGTTACTAAGTGGGACGCAAGTCCTTGACCACTGGTTTTCAATGTTCGCTGTAAATTGGAATCTCCTGGAGAGCTTAAAAAATACCAATGCCTGAGTTCCACTCCCAGAGATTTTTATTTAATTGATCTTGGCTGAGAACTGGGTATGGCGAATTTTTTAAATCACCCCAGGTGATTGTGGGAAACTCTAGTTTAGCCTGTTCCTTAATTAGCTGGGTGGAATAAACCAGTCTTCAGAGTGGTCCTGGAACCAGCAGGGAACTTATCAGATGAAAATTCTTGGGCCCCTCTCTGGATTTACCTAATCTGATTTACAATGGGGTGACCCAGGAATCTGTTTTTTAACAAGATTCTAGGAATGACCAGAGTGCCCTCTAGGTCAGTGGTCGGCAAACTGCAGCCCCTTGAGTGTGGCTCTTCCACAAAATACCACGTGCAGGCGCGCACCTACAGTGCGATTGAAACTTCGTGGCCACACTCAAGGGGCCAGAGAGCCGCATGTGGCTCGCGAGCCGCAGTTTGCAGACCACTGCTTTAGGTGATTCTAGTGCATGCTAGGGTGATAGGTTGATGGTCACTGGAATAAGCAGTCCTTCTTAACCCTTTCTAAAGTATATATCTGGAAGTTTCTGGAAAGGAGATGTTCTCACCGGCTGTTGAAAACTGGCCTGGAAAATGACTTTGGTAAAAAAAATACAGTTTTAAAGAATTTATTATTATTATTATTGTTAATCCTCACCCAAGGGTATTTTCTCCATTGATTTTTATAGAGAGTGGAAGAGAGGGAGAAGGGGGAGAGACAGAGAGAGAGGAACACCAATGTGAGAGAGACACATCAATTGGTTGCCTCCCGAGCATGCCCTGACCAGGGCGGGGATTGTGCCTGCAATCTAGGTATGTGCCCTTGACTGGAATCAAACCTGAGACCTTTCAGTACTTGGGCCAACCCTCTAACCACTGGACAAACCAGCCAGGGTGATAGAAATCTATATATATAAAAGCCAAGCAACCGGAATGACCAGAGTGACCGGTTGCTATGACATGCACCGCAGCTGCCAACCAGCCTGTTTGGGGGTGGGGCCAGCCAGCCAATTTCCTGCATTCCCTCTCCCCCCAGCCGGCCCAGCCCCCATTGGCCCCGATTGGGGCAGGCCAGCCAGACCCCACCCATGCATAAATTCATGCACAGGGCCTCCAGTACTTTTAATAATACTATTAGGAGCCATAGTGGGGAAGAGGAAAAGGGATTAATAATTTTCTGCAAAGCCCAAGCAAGTTCAGGAGGTAGCATGTCTTCATAGTATTTAGGGGATTGGTTGCATAGGCAGGATAACCTTGGTGGCAATACCTGCAGGAAAACTCCTACTTAACCTTCAAGATGCTGTTCTGATGCCAACCTCCTATGTGAAGTTTTCTCTGAGCTCTGGTGTAAATTGCTTTATCCTTGTGTTTACTTAACACTTGCTAAGTTCCTTGCTTAGGTCTTATCTCACTGTATTGAATCTCTCTATGTCTCTCTCCCTTACTAAATTGTGTGTGGCCTTTGAATATAGGACATTCTCTATCCATCTTTAGATATCGAATGTCTAATATAATACCTGATGCATACTTAATGCCCTAGAATTATTTGCTTAGAGGATAACAATGAATCACCAGTTTTTTTGGTTGTCAAGAGCCTTTGAATGATGGGCTTTGTGACTTAATCATGGTCTTGGGTCTGACTCTCTGCCTGGAGTCTTTGGTTTCATCAACAAACCATGAATATATAGATATCTCTCACTGATAGCCTTACACAACAGTGATTTCAGTATTATTTGCAACTTATTATTTTATAGCAGGATACATAACTGTCTGGTTCCAGGACTACTAATGTCAGTTTTTCTCATAGGTAGACCTTCAGGGGGATTTTAATTAAAATCTTTAGACATACATTTGCCACAGTACAAAAGTACTTGAGTTTTTAGGGCCCAGAGGTTACCCCTCATCCAGGCACTGCCATCTTCTGGTTCTTTTTGTACTTCTCTAATTCTATACTGGACTCTGTTCATCCCTGGGCTGCTCACAAATATTCTTTAAACCAGATAAACACTTAATAAATTACAATCACCTTTGCAACCATGCCTTCCAGAGGTTATATATACTCAGGTCAACATGATGGGATGTATATGTGTTTCCCAACTCTTTAGAGTCACAGACTCACAGGCAATTCTTGGTTTAATTTTCTAGCTGGTTCATCACACATTCATTATAGTATAAGGATTTTTACTGGTTTAACTTTCACAGAACAACCTCATAACATTATTTCCAATTTTGGGGGGATAGGGCATCTCACTGTCACCTTAGTTACTGCCGAGAGTAATAATTTCTAAATGTTATAGAAACTTTGAAATATATGTCAATGCCATTATGTATACAATAATTTTTAAGATCTACTGTATAAACCAGAAGAAACTGGATTTGTCCCTTCTATGCCAGCTCATAATCCTAATATGTATGTGCTGAATAGATTTTTCTAATTTTTTCTATAGGCATTATATCTGATAGCTACTAATGGAACCCCAGAGCTCCAGAATCCAGAAAGACTGTCGGCTGTATTCCGTGACTTTTTAAATCGCTGTCTTGAGATGGATGTGGACAGGCGAGGATCTGCCAAGGAGCTTTTGCAGGTGAAAATAAAATAAGACAATTACAAAGAGTCATTATATTGGGCTTTTATAACTTCAATGTGTGACAGCAAGAGAGCTCTGTCAAGAGATGTCTAGTGAGAGTTAAGCTATAGACTACAGGCACATAAGTATAGACATGCATCTGATACATGATTGATTGACATATTGCCTTTCTTCTGAAAAGTTGGCAGTTTAATCTATAAATCTCCTTTGCTCTTCCTGGAGTCTTATTTTGCAAGGAAAAAAAAAACAATGTAAATCTCTGGTGTTGCTGTTTTGTTCTAAACTTTACTTGTGCTCCTGGATGTTGTATGCAGGTGCTCTTGGCTGGAGGTAATTCTCTACATAACTATGCAATTATTTCCATGGCATTTGCTACTCTAAAGCTTTACTGGTCAAAGCCCCTTTGCTTGTGATGCCAAATGGCAGGCACCTGCTTGCCTGGGTGAGTAACATCCAGTGGTGAGTGCCTCTGTAACCATTTGTCCTTTTCATGGCTCTCAGGGATTAGTATATACAATAATAATTAGTACCTATGATGTACCAAATTATTTACCCACATTATCTCATTTAATTCTTACAACAGCTCTATAGGGCAGGTGTTATTATCCCAAATTACAGATGTAAAATTAAGGCTCACATAGCTATTGAGTGGTAAACTGGGATTTGAGCCCTGGATTGTCTGACTTTCCACCACACAAACACACAAACCATTTTAGAGCAATATCTCAGGAATAGCTCAGAGATATTGCAAGTTTTGTTCCAGACCACCACAATAAAGCCAATATAACAATAAAGTGAGTCATAATATTTTTGTTGGTGAGAATTCTTGCCCTCAATTTACAAAAAAAGCAACATCCATGAAGCCCAATAAAGTGAAGAAGTGCAATAAAACACGGTATGTCCATACTTATATTGACAAAGTAACACATGCTCATGATTACACATGTAACTTCACTGCTGGGGACTGTTCCTCAGGGAAATGTAACAAGCTATGTAACATTCAAGAGCAATGACTGATTGTTCTCTCTGTGACTTTGACCACATACTCAATTTAAACAAAAGATACAACCATGGATTCAGTTCAAG
>NW_005357414.1:334037-361587 GCF_000412655.1 Myotis brandtii | reverse complement strand
CTGAACTCCCTCCTGAGACAGGCAAAAAATATCCCATCCCAACCCAAATCACATCAGGGATAAACCAACTTGAAAGAATTAAGGAAGCTACACCTTTTCTTTTTTGCTACCTGTATTTCACAGGCGCTCATAGAAACCTACAATGTCAAATCTGGAATGGCTCTTTATTAATCCTCTAGCTAATCCTATCTCAAATTACAGATGAAAAACCTGAACTTTTGAGTGCTTCACTTATACATCTTTTCAATCTTCCCACCATATCATCTTAAGTCCATATAACTCATTCTCTGACTTGAGCCTATCTATGCCCAGTTTAGAGGTTAGAAAGGAAAGAGGTACATGACATTCACACCACTGGTAGGCTTGAGACAAGACAGATATTAAGTATTTGTGTGACTTTCTGTATGGCCTACAGTCCTCTGTTCATTAATTGATATTTATTGAGAAACTCCTATTTGCAAGGCTTAAGTGCAGTGGGTGATACAAACCTCTTAAGGGTGTGATTCCTCCTCTCCAGAAGTTCACAATCTCCTTGGGTACAAAAAAGTAATAATTCAAGGTTGTTTCAAGACTCATTCAAACCAATGACGGCGATGATTGTATAGGTGATCAGAAAATATCTGTAAACAGGAAGGAGTTCTGCTGGGCTTTGAAGGACAGATCAGTTTTAGATAGGTTGAAGAAAAAGGGGGCAGGAATTACAGATAGTAGAACTATAGTGTGACCAAACGTATGTAGGCAAGGTTTAAGGGGACAGAAAACAGAAAGTATAGATGAAGAGTTCAAGTGGGAAGTTACAGGAGATAGAACAATAAAGGGTCTTGACACCAGGCTAAAGAGTTGGGACTATAGACAGTGGGGAAATACTGAAAATATCTGAGGGAATCAAATGATGAAAGCTTTGTTTAGGAAGATTAATCTGATAGTATGCAATAAGAATTAGCACCATTTAAAAGTGGAGGTGGGATATCAAGGGGGAATTATAGTTATAGTTAAAAATTAAAGTTGATTAGGCCTGAACTAGAGAAAGCATGGGATCATTGTAAGAAGCATTGAGAAGAAAGTACTTGATAGCTTATTTCATGTAGAACATAAGACATAAGAAGATAAAAGTGACTTCAGAATATATAACCACTGGTAGCATTCAATAAAAGCAAAAGTGATATAGGATAATGCAATGGCAACATGTCTTTGCTTCTATGTAGTTTACAAGGAACTGTTATTTACCTTACCCGATTTAACCATTGTAAGAAGCAGAGAAGAGGATTGAATTTAGGTGCTCTGAATCCAAAGCCCCTATGGTTTACATCACACAAGAGGAACCTGTGTGGGAGTCTTAACATATATTTTTAAATGTTGAATTCAAGGTGACAGAAGAACATTTAAAAGGAAATATCCAGTAGACAATTGGAAAAATAGGACCAAAATTAAGGAAAGAGATGGGGTCATACAATATAGATTTGGGAGTCATTTCCCTAAAGCTGATGAGAGGTTGAAACCATGAAAGGGAATGATCTCTCAAATGAATTAAATTAGAAAGAGAGGATGCTGAGAGCTAAGTTCTAATATGTGGGAAGTGGATGGCGGTGAAAACAGGGAAGAAGATGGGGAGGGAGTAGCCAGTGAGCATGCTTGTAGAAAAGAATCAAGATAGTAAATGTCACAGCCCCCCAAAGAGGAAATCATCTCAAAGAAGGAAGAGATGTTCACTTGTATTAAGTACTGTAGAGGGGCTAAAAGAGAAATGATGGAGGCACAGTATTGGGTTTAGCAGTTAGGAAGCCACTGTTTTCAGGGTCAAGGTCAAAGACATTTTTTTCAAGCATGAGAGCTGCTCTTAATAAAATCACCAGTTTAAGAAATTCAGAAAGTCAGACTGTTGTAAACACTGAGATTTTACACAACCCCAACTCTGAGTTTCTAGCTCTGCCAGTCAGCTTCCAGAGGATTTCATAATACTGAAGCGGGAAAAGAAATCTAAAGGACAAAAGCAGCCCTAACCAGTTTGGCCCAGTGGATAGAGCATCGGCATGTGGACTCAAGGGTCCCAGGTTCAATTCCGGTCAAGGGCATGTACCTTGGTTGGGGGCACATCCCCAGTGGGGAGTGTGCAGGAGGCAGCTGATCGATGTTTCTCTCTCATCGATATTTCTAACTTTCTATCCCTCTCCCTTCCTCTCTGTAAAAAATCAATAAAATATATTTTAAAAAAATAAAGGACAAAAGCTGGCACTATTTTGATAAAATAATCTTTAATTGGGTGCTCAAATACATTTTAATAAAAAATGGCTGCTTGAGAATGTGAAGTACTATACTTGCTTGGATGAAAGGATTCCAGTTATTCCTTTTTTTTTTTTTTTTTGCAGCATCCATTTTTAAAATTAGCCAAGCCTCTCTCCAGTCTGACTCCTCTGATTATCGCTGCAAAGGAAGCAATTAAGAACAGCAGCCGCTAGGACTGCAAGCCTTACCCCGCACCATCTCCCTCATGAGTAAGACTGAAAACTCTGCTACAAGAAAGAAGGAAGAAAGACAGTCAAAGGGGGTGGGAGGTTCTTTAACTTTCCAATGAATAGAAACTTCTTATAAGCCTTTTTCCTACTCCCTAAGATTATGTAATTTATTTGTAAGCCTGAATCGCAGCCCAAACAGGGCAGCAATGTCAAAGTGGCCATAAAGTGGTCACTTCTACCGTGAAGCGAAAGAGCCAGTAGTGAATCCCCTCATTTTGTGCATTCACTTTGACGAAAAAGGTTTCTCAAAGGTGCACACTCCCTCTTCATAGTGTTGTGTTTGTTTTTAAGTTAGAGAGTAGTCCCTCTTGCATTCAAACCTCTTTCAAAGCTCCTTACCCAATGTGATGTTTTTCACTTGCATTGTCATTAGATGTCCAGAAAAAAAGATGTCAAAAACGTTTTTTTTAAAAAAAAGAAAGCAAAAAATAAAATAAAAACCAACAAAAAAACAAACAAATGAACAAAAAAAGAGCAAGTACTGTGTGAATATGTGGAAGTCCATGCCCTAATAGAATTGCAATTTTTTATTCTTCTTCTACAGTGGTGGCTTGGTTTGTGTACCTGTTTTTCTGCACTTGCACTGGAAAAGGTTTCTTTTAAGATACTTTCCAAAAGCAAGGAGCAATATATGTGTTCAGAAAAGGCTTTAAAAACTTTATAAATAAAGCTCTGATGGTGAAATCCTGTCACATTTTCATGATGATGCTTAAGAGGCAGTTAATTTATCATTTACGTAAATCAGCTTGTGCAACTTCATGATATGTGAAAAAGGACATACCAAAACTGTGGGACTCCTGATGAGTGAGTGAGTCCAGGTCCCGAACCTGGGAAATCCTCATAGGAGAAACCATACTTAAACCAAGATGGGACGCTAACCAAGAGCCAAAAGGAAAATAAGTATGAAGTACTGAAATTCTTGATGGACAGTAAGTAAACAAAATTTTAAAATACCTAATTTAGCCCTTTCTTGTGCATATGAAATATATGCACTTAAAATAGACACATCAGGGGGAAACAAACCCATTGACTAACATTTGCTTAGGATAAAAGATGTTTATTTTGACAATTTATAACATCTTAAAATTTTAAATGATCTGGAGAACAAAGATTTTTTTGTAAGCATTCAACTCTGTAAGAAATGGGAGGTCAGTGAAAACTATATCCCAATCAACATTTGGCTATAAGTACTTGTTTCAATTTTCTTTATAGACCACCAATTTCTGTTTCAGCATATAGTGTGTTCATACTTAGTGTTTGGGGCTTTTGAATTTCAGAAACATGCTCATAAAGACTTGGAAGTTCTCCAGTGAAAATAATTAGGGTGTGCAATCATATACCCCAAGAAATATAAGTCCAACTGAATTCCTTTTGTGGCTTGGAGAAAACATAAAAATTTGACTACTATTTCACCATGTATCTATTTATTTAAAAATCAACAGTTGGCACTGCTTGAATCTTCTGAGAGTAGAAAAATATCTAGAGGATGTCTGCATAGAAAAGGATATGCTTCTCTTTTGAAAGAATTGTCAAATTTTGTAAATTCTGCAAAGTTGTTTCTCGAAGCCTTTGAAAAGCTAACCGTTTGTGTTTTAGAAAGCTTCTTGATTAGTAGTATATCTGAATAGAACCTATCCACATTAAGCAGGAGGGGGAAAGAGGTCAATGCCTTGGGCCTCTCTCCTCTGCTGAGATACATCCATCCATCTAACCATCCATTTATTCCTTATAATGAAAGTACTTTCATTAGAGAGTTTCTGCTAACCATATAGTACATATTTATGTTTAGATGATGACACCACTGGTGGATTTCCTATTTTCTTATTGTTTTCTTTAACTATAAAATTTAGGAAGGGCTTGAACCCCCACCCCAGAAATGTCCACAGTGGGATGAATGGGATAAAATAACAAATGTGAAAAGAAAATCAAATGGAAATATTAATTTGAAGCATACCACGTTATCTTTGCAAAAATATGGCTGGGCCTGAATATTTTAATGCCACGCTGTCCTAATGAGAGAAAGAGGACTGTTAGTTTTTATTTCATTTAAAATTAAGTATTTGAATGTTTTTTTCATTCATAGTGTCAGGGAATTCAATGAAATAATACCTGGGATGCAAAAAGAATTTAGTACATTTGATAACTATACCCTGCCAACGGAGAGAGCCTCAAACCTGGTTGGGGATTCCTACTAGGTAGTTGTCAAATAACATCCTTTTTATATCATAAAGGCCTTTTTTTGCAGGGGGAGACCTGGAGCAGTGATTCTTCATATCACTGTAGGCAGAGAAATGGCTGCTCTTTTATGCTTTCAATTCAGCCTATTAACCATGAGAAGCCAACTACTTTATCACATCCCACTGTACCAAGATTTTATAATATATCCCAATAGGATTTACTCTTACAAATTTATATCTATGTCAAATTTAAAATAAAAAGTTTCTAAAGTCCCTTCCCCCATTGGAGAGTTATGTACATTTCTAATAATTATTAAGAGAGAAGCTGAAAATGATGCTGAAGAATTCACATTTGGTACACTTGAACAACTTGGATTCCAGATGGTTCATAGTTTATTCCATTTCCCTGGATTTTTTTAAAGCTCATCTTGACACAGGTGAGTCTATCCAGATCTTTGAGGTTGAAAATGTGCCCTGAAATAATGAGGGCATATGATCGAATGTTGATTCCAAAATGTCCTGAGATTGGAATAGGGCAGTGGGAAAGTCAGGGAAGGGTGTGAAGCACAGTAAAGATTATTTATTTAAGAAAGAAAGAAAAAAATAATGTAACAAGGATCCGGTGCGTTGTCATAATCCCATGAGGATTTTTGGATGACACAATCTCCTCAAATCAGTCACCATGTTGGGTAATGACTTCGTTCTTGCTGATCTCGTTTATGTGTCATTGTAAATATTTGTGTGTCCATGTTGCATTTTGGCTACTGGATGGCCAAGTCATATAATAAGATTTAATTCAAGTATTTATTCTTTAACTGTGTTATTCAGATTTCTTTCAGGCTTGTGAATTGCACCCCATCATTTGAGTTTAACCACCTGATCCCTACATCTATCCTTCCCCTATGAAGCACATTCCATTGCTAAAAGAAAAAGAAATATGAAATTGCTTCCTGTTGTCTGTATAAATGTTTTGATAGTTTGAGAAGTTTGTCTAGAAATAATATTTCTCAGCTCAAAAATTGTGTAAATAATTATATTACATTGCTCAATGGGTTGTTTATTTCTAACAAGGCTGCCAGTTCTCAGAGAGAATCTATAAATCACTTTTAAATAACATAAACAGGGATTACAACTATGTAAAAATAAGTGTGCATATGGAAAAAGACTGGGAACACAGATAATTGAAATCAGTTGTGTTAGGGTGGTGGGATTATGCAACATTATTTTTCTTTTAAAATTTTTCTTTGATATTATTATAATATTGCTTTATAATAAATAAACATCAGAAAGGGGACAATAGAAAAATAGAAAAGATGCCAGAAACAGATGCCTTCTGGCCAGAGCCCAGAGCATGCAGGGCACAGATGTTTTATAGTTACAATTATTCCATAGGCTTTATATTTGCTTGAGTGCTGAAGTTGGCACATGCTTGGGTATGGCACATGCTTTCTTAGGGGACTGTTATCTATAAGTTAAAGCTAGGGAGATGTTGCTATTAGAACTCTAAACACATCCTTCTGCTTTAAACCAGGCTGTCCTCCACTTTGGTATGTCATCAAGGTTTCTGTTTTGGTTACTTTAATTGGATAGGTGACATTTGATTAGCCCCCTTGATCATATGTGTTTTAGGTATCACCCTTCTGGATCATTTTAGAAGAGTTTCAGATTGAATTTTGGAAGAAGAGAAAGATAAAATTTCCAAGTTCCACTTTCTTTTCTGACATGATATTATATCATCCAGTTAAGATTCTTCTTTTAATGACCAGTAGGCAATTCTCATTGATTTCACTAGAAGTTATTATGACTTGCAATTAAAAGCTGAATATGAAAACATTAAGAGAAATATTTAGAACTAACTTTGCCTGTTGACATTCAGTCACAGTCCTGCTAGCTTTGGCTTGAGATGGCCTCCATGTACTTTCTGTACTGCCTGATTATAGGTTGTATACAGTGGTTGTCATTGTTAAAGAGAAAAGGGAGACTATCTACCAAAAGCGGGGAATTTCCTTGTAACTCACCAAAGAAATTTTAGGTGAGGACTTTCATAATGAGGAAGTGGCCTCAGATGCTACTCAGTTTCACCAAGTGCAGACCCTGTATCTAGAGAATCCACAGGCTTTTCATTGAACATTCTCAACATAAAAATGTGTATGGAAGTATTAACCTTGGCATCCCCAGTTGAGTCTCATGGTCCTTTTCTGAGCTACTTGCAGTTAATATTCAGTTAAATAAAGGCATGGCCAGTGATGCAAGCTTCTCCTAGTTTCTGAGCAAGAGGACTGCATTTCAGCATTTGTAAATTGACAGTCTAATAGGCCTTGGATTTTAAGTGAACTTAACACACAATTCTGAACATATATTTGCATGTGGATTGGGAAGAAAATAAATGGGGTCATGGAAATATTTTTCCAAAAAATAATTTTTTTCTTGAGATTTGTTTATGATATAATTGTTTATTTGGTTAGCTTTAATTTTTTTCTCTTCTTTTCTGATCCCACATTACTTTAGTAACTAAATAAATATAACCTAACTCCTCACTCATCGGGAATGCCTGTTTAATATTAAACAATATCCAACCAAATCTGAAAATTCAGGAACCGATATATCACCTCCATGTGCACACTTGTGTGTACAAGTATACTGTGCTACAGGTAATATTTACTGCTATGTAATATAGTCGAACTTACAAGATAAACTTATAGAAGCTGGTTAGTGCCATCAAAGTCTCTGGAAGCTACCATCTGGTGAATGCTATCTCATAATACCAACAGTAAGGCAGATACCATGTTCACCTGATTTAGTACCTAAGAGGAAATCAACAGCAGTTATAGAAAATGTCAGAAGTAATGAAAGGAGTGTTAGTCTAGGAGTAAGGAGACCTGGATTCTAATATAGGCTCTATTACTAATTTACCATGTGACCTTGGGCAAGTCACTTAACATTTTTGTGGCTGTTTCCTTATCTATAAATTAAGAGTATTGGACAGGCTGATCTCCAAGGTCTTTCCAAAAGTTGTAGCATTCTGTGATATTATAGTTTGCCTTGCAAATTCAACCTGCTTAAAGTGATGGTAAATATCACATGTTTAAGCCTGGGTCTCTTATGTGACATTTAAACAATAGCACTATGAAAGATGAAAAAAACTAAAGTAAATGAAGGTAATATTACTAGGGAATGTTGATAAAGCTTGTGACGGCCTTCCAATTCCTTCAGTTGTTTTGTTCTTTTTTTAGTTTTAATGTCCTTTTTCCTATTGAGTGTTCCCAGTTTCATTTTACATATACTCTCTATGTAAAGTCTGGTTTTCATTAAGCGATAGCCAGTATTTGCAACTAGAACAAAAATACACTGTCACACTTGCTAGAATAGAACTATACTTGAGCCTCTTCTTTCCTATGAAGCAGTGCTGGACTTTATAGAATTTACTTCATAAATGGCACAAGATGGCAGAACCCATGTATTATAATGGTTGGGACTAGTACTAAGAGTGGACCCACACACTTGCAGGTTGCAAAGAGAGAAATAAAAAAGTAATTACATGCTATTAACATTAAAGAATGTTGATAAATCCACTTGTTGGGAACCAAAGATAGCATTTCTGATTATAATTCCCATAATGATTGGCCAGTTATATAAACATGCTGCTGGAAAGAGGATAAACTGGAAGTTAGTGAATGGTCCCAATTCCCTGCCTACAGTAGAGTGCCAACCAGCCCTCCTTGGGAAATTTGAGTTCAATGTGTGTGCTTGTGTGTGGTGTGCTTTATGGACCACATATACTATATTATTCACTAAGGATGTAAGATCTTTCACAGAATCCCATAACCATTAGTGAGTTGAGTTTAAATCCCAGTACATCAACAAGGAGGAGTCAGATCATAGGGTACTGATGTCTACTGGGAATATTCTCATAATATCCAGACAAAGCAAGTTGAGGAGGATCTACATTTTCATTATTTATCAGAATTGTATCTCATTTGGCTGTGCATTACTTTTCTTAAAATGTTATCTGTAAACCCATGTGTAGTGAAATTCTTCTGTAACTTTGGATTAAAGGTATTTATGGTCTTTTTGTTTGTTTGATTTTTAAGTAAGTTATTTCTTTTGTAGATCTGCTGATGTAATGATTCCATCCTTCTGACCTCAGCATTTAATATTTTTATGAACTTTTGTTTCCAATATTGTTATTTTAAATGTGGTTGAAGCAATAGAAAATTGAAATATGGATTGTGCATGACTGTGTCTTGAGTGTAAAAATATTGCAGTTTGAAACTTGGACCTAAAGTATTGCAAATAAAAATGACAAACATCAATGAGCTGCTACTTCTCCCTTCTGTCAGCTTTCCTCCCACCTTCTTGGCATTGGTCATTTTACCTATTTCACAGGTTGAAGTGTAGCACTCACAGGTATCAAGGCAGGGAAATTCCCAGCCTTGTGAGCAATATAGGAAATGTCCTGCAGAGTTTGCCACTAAATAACTCAGACAGAGTCTCCATCTGGTTCTCACATAGAATAACTCAGGCGAATATGTATACTCAATGCAGGACAAAAGCCTGGCAGATTCAAGAGGTAGGCGAAGGAAAACTGCCAAAGGAAATAATATGTAATATATATATTCATTTTTCTGCTTGAAAAAATTCTGAATGTGTACAGTCATCTGCATAATGTTTAATTTTTATCTTATATCTGATATCAAGGTTCCTAAGTCAGTGGCAAGATTCCAAACCCACATTACTGAGAACATTCATTAATTCATTCATTCACTCTTTCATTCAAAAAAGCATATCTTGAGATCCTGCTATACATCAGGCACTGTGGACATTTCTAAGGATGACTTTCTTTTAAAAACCATGTTTAAATGTGACTAAATGACAGTAAAGCTAATTCAAAGCTGTTAGATGCACCTATTGGGGTCAGTTTTGTCAGAAACCCTGAGTCTTCAATACTCCAGACAAAAACACCAGAGACTTAGCAAACTGGAGGTTGGTTCCACCAATATTACTTGTACAGTGGATATAGTGCTCCTCTGAAGCAGTACATATAATTTGATACCTTTTTGTAAGTGGATACACAGAATGGATTAAAGATCTTACCAACTGCTATCTACTTGTTTCCTAATTCACTGTGTTTACATGCAAGCTTTATTTCTCTTACTGAATCTCTCCACACAAAATAGGCATTTTCTATAAATATTAAGAAGTAAGGGAATGAGAATCCAGCACTTAGCCTTTACTTAGCCTTTAGACAAGTTATCTATGGCCCATGTGTGCAAATTACTGAGTTGCTACTCTTACTCTTAACCTCATATCCTTGCATCCTTGATTGGAAGGTTTCCTTCAATTATTTTTAGCTATTAAATGAAGTAGGAATACTTGTTATGCATTAGCAAATTACTAATATATTCCATCAAAAATAAAATTTAAAAAGACATTTCCCTTCACCACAATAACTTGAAGAAACAGTCCTAGAAAATGATAAATGTATTACTCCACAGCTCAGCCCTACTAATTCAATTTCTGGAACTCTAACCTCATCTCAGTCCCTCACCCGCTGAAGTGGGGAGGGGACAATCCCTGAAGTGCACCACAAATTATTATCATTCTTCACATGCCAGGGGACCCTGGCCCCCAGGCACTTGGTGGCATCTGGTGGCTTTCTCACATACCTGTGTCAAGCACTACTGCTGTCATTGACATCCACTAATCGTATACCAAAACCTTGGTCCTATTTGTTGCTACTGTGCTTGTCACTCTACTTATCTATGTCTGCAGTATTCACAATGCTCCCTGTTTCTAGTAGCCTCTGGGTAGTGCACTGGGATGACTCATCCACTTGCAGTTTCATAGCCAATTACTTTTTACTGATTTTATTTTTCATACCTCAGAGCAGAAACCCTTCCCATGGATTCAACCCATTTTGCTAAATCTTTGGACCCATTTTGGTGGTGGTTTTTTCCCCCATTTCTAGCACATCACTGAATCTGGGATCAAGTTTGTTCTTAGTTTCTCTCTCTCCCTTCCTGGGCTTGTCAGGTCAACCTGTACATATCCCAGCCACTTTCAGGGTCACCACCTCCCATGAAGATTAATTCTCAGCTTGTGCTATAGCCATTTCTTTAAAATTCTCCATGTTCACCCAAGCAACCTTGCATAGAGGCAAGAGGGAATTAGAAGTTTGGTTCCATTCTACTTTAACAATTTAACTATAGTACCCTGGTCCTGTTTCTAGGGATATACATTCCTACAAAGTAAGAAGCAACAAACTATGCTACCATTGGGGGGGGAGGGTAAAGAATACACAGGATGTCTCTCTATTATTTCTGAAAACTGCATGTGGATCTACAATTACCTCAGTAAGATGTTCAATAAGAAGAGCAACAGACTGCAATATACTCCCCTATGACATTTCAGAGGTTGTGGCAAGGATATAGGATACAGGCTGGATATCATGCCCCAATCTACTTCCACAAGCAACTACCATCACCTTGGTATCAAGAAGTTCTTCCTAACTTAATTACACCTGTCACTAGTCCCACCCACCTTACATAGGAGGACTTCCCACTTTCTCTTCAGACACTTCTGAGCCTCACTGGGGAAGCAGGGAACTCAAATATAATTGCTTATGAGTTCTTCCCTATGGACATGGATTGACTGGTTCCTCAAACTATGGTGTCATATGAGAATAAAATTCATAATGAGAAATAACTTTTAATTTTACAACAGATAAAACTGAAATGCTGTGCTTTAAAATACAGGAAGGGAATATTATATTCCAATAATTTCATATTACAGAATAAGGCTCTTGACATTGTGTCCTATTACCCTGCAGTAGACACAAATGAATAAACCCACCATGTTTTCCACATTTTTATTCTAAATTCTTTTGAACAGACATTAGAAAATAGTAGCTGAAATCCCCTTCATATTTTTTAAAATATATTTTTATTGATTTCAGAGAAGAAGGGAGAAGGAGAGAGAGATAGAAACATCAATGATGAGAGAGAATCATTGATAGGCTGCCTCCTGCACGATTAGAAATCGAGCCCACAACCCGGGCATGTGGCCTGACCAGAAATCTAACTGTGATCTCCTGGTTCATAGGTTGACGCTCAACCACTGAGCCACCATGGCCAGGCTCCCCTTCATATTTAATAGATGTGTGACAACTTTTAAAATTAATAAGTTAAGTGAGATATAATTACTCCTATAGCATTCAAGTAGAGAGCATGATTACTAACTATTCCCCTCCAGGAAGACCCTAATCTCCAGTTTTATTGGTCCATTACCACCTTTAGCAAAGACTTTTTTCTGATTTTGAATGTATTATGTTTGGTAAGCTGTTTTTATCCTGAAAAAGAAGTGCATACATCATAATTTGCTTTCAGGTTATTTCTATTGTAAGACTTGATTGCGGAAAGATAGTATTGCCCAGTTGGTAATTTAGAGCCTTCTGACTCCTTTGGATAAAATATTTGGATTCCATATGTTATCATCAATAATGAATAATTTCCAATCATGGTGTTCCTCATCATTGTCATTGTGCCTGGCTACAGCTGAGGTGGCACCTACAGGTGCAGGAGCCAGGCCAAGTACCAATTTGGCTCCCTAGCCTCTAAGTGTGAAAGAAGTAAAGGAATGAACCTTGCCTAGCGGGGCATTTACTTTGCCAGCCAACATATAGATGGCAGCATAGTGACTTTCTCTTAATTACCTATTGGTTGGAGTATACACTGTGGCTCATTGTGAAAGGTTCACCCCACTTGTCTCCCTATCCATTTGGGGTTCACCAAAGAGGCCCCCAATGCCTCACTATAACTCAGCACCATTTCATGCAGCTCCTATAATCATACTCTAACATTGCACTGGTGCTTGTTCCATTCAAGGTTGCTTGCAAAATGCCTTGTGGGGGCAACCTGTATATTTTTAATAGTTTCTACATTAGTCTAGCTAGCCACATATTATAACAGCTCCGTAAATCTCCATACCTCCAACTCCCCCCACACACACATAGAAGAAGTCCCTGAGAAGTGGAGTTTTACACACACACACACACACACACACACACACACACACAATGAGGAAAATCATCATTCCCAGTAGGTAGTAACTGTACTGTACTGAAAATGCTCCATCCTGGTTCCCACCACCTCTTTTGCTCTTGCCCCAGCTAGACTCTATCATGTTCTGTCAATTAACTTGAATGTCTTAAATTATGGCTCCCCCTTAGCACAATAGAAAATTAAGAGTTTAGATTTCAGAACTAGAATTGCATTTCACTTCTCTCATAATTTCACTTGCTTCAATTATAATAAAAAAGCTAAAAATATCTCATGGGGTTATGAAGAATAAAAAAATTACCATATCACAAATTTTATTTGGTCACATAGTAGGTACTCAATAAATCATAACTGGATTTTTATTTGCTTTGACAAAATGTCCTGGAAAAGGCTGGGTGTGGAAGAATCTAAAACTTTGCAAGAGAATAAATGTTAACGTTTAAAAATAAAAAAAGATAATAGTCCAAAAAATCATAACTAGTTTTATTATTAACCTTTTAAATATATCCTGGCCAACCAGAACACTTTTAATAGTAACCACTGTTCTGGGTGATTTTTGGATGGCAACCCAAACACATACAAGTGTTTCTTCCACAATAATGTAGCCATTGTTAGCCATTGGTACTGTGTAGAACGTCTGGTTGGGCCTTAGTTGGTGAATTATTCAGACAGTGTGAGCATGTACCCCACATTTTTTTCTCATGTACATCCAAAAGTAAGAAATCTTTACTCACTAACATCAGTGACTTGCATCTGGGGATAGCTTCCAGTTATGTTCTCTATATTGGTGAGAGCTTGTGCTGTAAAAAGCAAGCCCATGCTTCACATTTCTATTACAAGACTTCATTTATTTTGGTTGAAATGACCAGTTCTTTAATAGTTATCAAAATTTTTCCCTTCGTTTATTGCCAAAGTAATTGTGTAATACTCTTAAAACTTTATGATAATACACTTGGGGGAAACCAGATATAGCAATTCATTTTAGCAGGAGGCATTATAGCATCCATAGAAGACACAACTGGGGGTCAATGGGGGAAAAGGGGGGTATATGTAATACTTTTAGCAATAAATATTTAATTTTAAAAGGTACAATTGACCCATAATTGAATCATAAAATTAAAATCAGGCAATCTTATATTTAAATTATACTTTAATGAAACTGATTAAAATGAAACTATATGATTTTGAGTGTGTGTTTATGAATATATACCTATATATCTATATATTCTATATTTATATATCTATATATCTATACATTTATATAAATAACCTGAACACTTCTCATCACCTTCACTGCAACTGATTTGATCCAAAGATACTATATCTCTTGCTTGAATTATTGCAATAGCATCTTTTTTTTTCCAGGCACTATATCCATTTTTTTAATTTGAGGAAACTGAATACCTTTGATAGCCTGAGTGAGACCATGTTGTGGGGAAATGCAAGGCACAGGGCTTGACAAATGCTATGCTATTGATAAATTATAGCTTTCCTCTACCCTTGCCCAGCCTGGGACTATATGAAAAGTGAGTCTGCAAAACCAAGAATCCTAAGGGTCACAGCTGCCCCTTTTTGATGTGTCCCAGTTCTAATAGAAAGGTCTGTGATTCTATCTCCAAAAGATCAACTGGAAATAACACAAGAGGGAGATTGGAACCTTTATGAAAGGAAAATCTTCAAAAAGGGTTACTGAACCATTATGTAAATAAACTAGTGGTCTGGTGCACGGATTTGTGCACATTGAAAGTAAATTAACCACTCTGGTTCTGGGCATCACCCGAAAACCGCCATTGCCAAGTCACCACAGCTTGGCAGCTCCTGTGACGAGCATCTGCCCCCTTGTGGTCAGTGCGTGTCATATGTACCAGCCGGTCAGATGATCGGACCATCACTTAGCCTTTTATATATATAGATAGTATCAGTTTTACTTTTATCTAAAAAGTAATACATGCCCCATGTTTATTTTATGTTGTTCAGTTAAATGTTATTTAATATTTTTAAGACGGCAATATTCCCCAAATTGATCTACAAATTCAATACAATCTCTTTCAAAATCCAAGAAGGCTTCTTTGCAGAAATCAGAGGCTTATCCTAAAATTTATATGGATGTTAAGAGACCCCAAATACCCAAAGCAATTTTCAAAGAGAAAACAAAATTAGAAATCTCACATTTCATCATTTCGAAACTTACTAAAAAGCTATCGTAGTCAAGACAGTGTGGTATTGGCATAAAAAATAGACTTAAAGATCAATGGAATAGAATGAGAGTCCAGAAATAAACCCACACATTTGTGGTCAATTGGCTTTCAACAAGAGTGCCAAGCCTATTCAATAGAAAAATAATAATCTTTTCAACAAATGTTACTGGGACAACTGAATATCTATATGCAAAAGGATGAAATTGGACCCTTGCTTTACAGCATATACAAAAATTAACTCAAAATGGTTCAAAGATCTACATGTAAGAGCTAATACTACAAAATAGTTAGAAGAGCACATAAGTATAAATCTTGTGACACTGATTTGATAATGATTTATTTGATATGACACCAAAACCGAAAGCAACAAAAAAAATAGATACATTTGACATAATCAAAATAAAAAATTTTGTGCTTCAATGAACAACATCAAGAAATAGAAAACACAATTCAGGATCCAAGATGGTGGTGGAGTAGGTGAAGGTACACTCACCTCCTCCCAGGACCAAACTGGAATTACAAGTAAATTATAGCACAATCATCCTGAATAACCAACTGAAGTCTAGCTGAAGAGAAGTCCTATAAGCAAGAATATACTGAAGAAGCCACATTGAGAGTGGTAGGAAGGGCAGAGTTGCAAAAAGGGCTTGCCCCACTCCCACAGGTGGTGGCTGAGAAATGTGGAGTCTCAACCCCAAGCTCAACTCCCCAGCCCATATCACCAAAGCAGGGAAGAGGTGCCCACATAACATCTGGCTTTGAAAATCAGCAGGGATTCTGTCAGCCAGGGAGAAGCAGGAGACTGCTAGTTACACAGGCACCCTTTAAAGGGTCAACACACAAAATCTCCTTTGCAGCCACTCACCCTGGGCTCCAGCAGAGAGAAGGCAGAGCAGTGTCTCAAGAGGGGAGACGGGGGTTTGTGGCTTTGGAGAGAGAGCTTAAGGGACAACAATCAGGACACATGAACTGAGTTATTCTCCCACACCACTGACACCATCTTTCTTGGGTGGAGCACTCCTTTCCATATGCCATCAGCCTGGGGGAATGCAACTCTGAACTCCATGCTGCCCACACAGTGGATCTTGTGCCCTGCTGAGGATTCAGCTGCCTGGGCAGGGGTGTAGATTTCTTGGCAGATTCAGGCAGTGTCAGTGGCTGGGTTGTATGTGTTGGATGTGGGAGTAATTCCCTCCACTCTCCTGAGAAGCTGACTAGTGCCTCCCCTCACAAGAGATCTGCTAGCCCCACTCTCTGGTCTCCTGGTGGTCTCACCCTCCTGATTCCCAGTGGCTTCACCTGCCAAGTGCTGGGCAGAATTCAGGAAGACTGAGTTGCATGACTGTGGGATGTGGTCACTCCCCCTACCTTTCCTCAAGCCTGACCGGAACCTCCTCCACCTGGGAGATCCACTATCCCAACTTCCTGACTCAGAGTAGCACCACCCTGCTGAGATCCAGTTCTGGGTAGAATCTGGGTCAGACTGAGTTGTCGGCTCTAGGATGGGGGACATTTTTCCCTTGCATGCCCAACCAGTGCAGAGACCTCCTTTCACACGGCCAAATTGTTGTCTGTCTGTGCCTGATAAATTCTGCTGGTCTTACCCTCACAATTCCCAGAGACACCATCACACTACAAAGGTGTGTGAATACTCAGCAGGTTGCATCTAGACTTGGTATACCCTAGGATATTTGCTGAGGGGCCTCAGACAGAGCACTGGCATGAATTTTGAACCTGTATTGATCTGGTGAGCACCACTTGTCCCTTCCTAGTGACTCACTGAGAACCTACCTTATGCAATTCGAGTACCACCAGAGACACTTTCAATGACGGAGCCTAACAGGCAGGAGCAAGTAGAGGCGGATCTTGGGGTGTCTTTGGCCTGGTGCTGGTAAAAACCAGTCTTGGTGTGCAGCTTGGTCCTTCCCACACACACTCAGGCACAGCAGAGGCAGCCACAAACACGAGATTGCTAGGTAGCTGCAAACAGGTTGCCCACAACCAGTCAAAAACAGCATCTGACAATGGCCTGCGCAGAGTCCCTTCCAAGAATCCCCTAAACCAGTGGTTTTCAACCTTCCTAATGCTGCGACCCTTTAATACAGTTCCTCATGTTGTGGTGACCCCCAACCATAAAATTATTTTAGTTGCTACTTCATAACTGTAATTTTGCTACTGTTATGAATCGTAATGTAAATATCTGTTATGCAGGATGTATTTTCATTGTTACAAATTGAACATAATTAAAGCATAGTGATTAATCACAAAAACAATATGTAATTATATATGTGTTTTCCGATGGACTTAGGTGACCCCTGTGAAAGGGTCGTTCAGCCCCCCAAAGGGGTCGCGACTCACAGGTTGAGAACCGCTGCCCTAAACCAACACACTAAGAAGCCAGCTTCATACAACATCAGAGTAGAATCCAATTGGTTTCATAAGCAGTATATACAAAGGGAGATCTCAGCAGGCACCAGACTCTGCTGAGATTAATTCTGCTTCCTGTGGTCACCACCTGCACAGCAGCTCATTCACTGTGGTCAAGGTTGAGACTCACATAAGCCAACCTGCATGTCGACCCCACACACAAATGGGCCAATAGAAATTAAATCTCAATTACAACAGGACAGCCCACATAAACCACACAAGCATATTCCTAAAGCGTCCAGCTCGGATGATCAAGGAAACAGTACCACTGGGTCCCACAGGATACCTACTATATAAGGCCACCCTATCAAGACTGGAAATCATAACAGATCTACCTAACACATAGAAACAAACACAAAGAGGCAGATAAAATAAGGAGACAAAGAAACATGACCTAAATAAAAGAACAAGAGAACTCTCCAGAGAAAGAGCTAAATGAAATGGAGGCAAGCAATTTATCAGATATAGAGTTAAAAAATGGTATTAAGGGAAAGGGAGGAAGATGGTGGCTGGCAGGACAGAGGTGAGGGAGAAGGTGTGAGTGAGTGAGGAGGTGAAAGGAGAGTGTGTGGATGTGTGTGGTGTGTGTGTGTGAGTGAGTGAGGGACAGTTAAATCCAGCAGGAGTAGCAGAGGCTGGCAGACCAGGCTCTCGTGGACAGGGAGCACATACCACCACTGCAGGCACTCCCCGGGCTGTGAGGCTCAGGCACAGAGCCCATGCCATCTTGAAGGGGAGAGCAGCCTCTTCTAGGAACTGATCATCACCATCACCCAGACTGGCCTTGGACACTGCCAGTGACCCTGCAGCCACTCCAGACAAAATCATGCTGCCCCACCCGCAGACCTGCAGACCCTAGGACGTCCACCTCCAAGGGTGCATGGCTCCCGCAGCAGTAAGTGTGACTTCTCCCTCCCCAGCTGCCAAACTCCAGATGCCTTACTTGCACCTTCCCAGCGTGCAGGCCTCCTGAGCCCACCACCCCACAGGCTGCTCTTGGGTGCCACGGTGAGCCCCTGCTGGGCGCATTATTATCCAAACAAGGGAACACTGCCCCGGCAGTAGAAATTCGGACTTCCCACCCTCCCGGCTGCCTGCCCACAGATACCTTGATCACGCAGCTTCAGCACAAGGGCCCCTCTGAGTGCACCGCCTTGGCAAACGGCCCCTGGGTGCCTCTGTGATCAGCCACTGGGCATGCGTGAATCCAACCAAGGGCGCAACACCCTGGCAGCAAAAACTGAGTTTTTCCACGCCACAGCTCCCAACCTCCAGACACCACAGTCACGCCTTTCCAGCGCACAGGCCTCCAGAACCCACCGTCCCAAAGGCAGCTCTTGGGTGCCTCTGTGAGCCCTCGTTGGTTGCGCTCGCATCCAAACAAGGCTGCACAGCCCCGGCAACAGAAATTTGGTCTTCTACCTTCCCGCCTGCCTGTACACAGACACTGCGGTCACCTGGCTTCAGCGTGAGGGCTCCTCTGAGGGTGCTGCCCTGGCAAACAGCTCCCGGGTGCCTCTGTAAGCCACCGCTGGGCGCAAGCAAATCCAACCAAGGATGCAAGGCCCAGGCAGCAAAAATTGAGTCTTCCCCCTCCATAGCTGCCAACCGCCAGACACCACAGTCATGCCTTTTCAGTGCGCAGGCCTCCTGAGCCCCACCACCCTGACAGGCGGCTCATGGGTGCCTCTGTGAGGCCCTGCTGGACACGCGCAAATTCAACCAAAGATGCAAGGCAGCAAAAATTGGGACTTCCCCCTCCCTGGCTGCTGACCTATGGACACTGCAGTTCCGCCTTTCCAGAACACAGGCCTACTGAGCCCACTGTCCCTATAGGTGGCTCCTGGGTGTGTCCTTGAGCCTCCGCTGGGCACACTCGTATTCAAACAAGGGCACACGGCCCTGGCAGTACAAATTTGAACGTCCTCCTTCTCAGCTGCCTACCCAAAGACACCACAGTCACATGGTTTTAGCATGCAGGTCCCCTGAGGCCACCACACCAGCAGGTGACTACTGGGTGCCTCTGTGAGCTGCCACTAGGCACATTTGTATCCAACCAAGGGCACAAGGCCCTGGCAAGAGAAACTCCGACTTCCCCCTCCTTGGCTGCCAATCTCTGGTAACTGCAGTTGCACCGATTCAGCGCACCAGCCATCCTGAGCCTGCTGCCCCAACAGATGGCCCCTAGGTGCTTCTCTGAGCCACCGCAAGGCACAACCCCAGCTGCTGGCATCCAGTCCCCATAGTAGCGCGGCTACAGCACAAGGGCCCCCTGAGCCCACTGCCCCAGTAGACATGTCCTGGGCACCTCTGTAAGCAGCAATTGGGCATGTGTATGCAACCAAGGGTGCACATCCCCCAAAGCAGAAACCAGGACTTCTCCCTCTATGGGGCCGGTGTCACACCACCATCACTCCAATCCAGCATGTGGGCCCCACGAGCACACACCCCTTGCAGACGGCTCCTGTGCCCTCTGTGAGCTGCCACTGGGCATATGCCTCTCCAACCAAGGGTGCACGGCTCCCTCAGTAGGATCCATGAAATCCCCCTCCTGGCTACCTACCTCTGGACAGCTTGGTGAGTTACTGAGGACTTGCCTCCCTGGACAAGGTCACATTATTTCAGCCACAGACTCTGAGATTCCCATATCCCCTTGTGATTCAGAGAGGGAAATAACTTTGTTCAGAGTCTCACTGCCTCAACCACAGACTATGAGACACCCGCCCCCCACTGTCACAAGCTCCAGGACCATCATAGTTAGTTGCAGATTGATGCTAATCCACCAAGATTCACACCACACCGGTCAAAGTTACAGTACCTGAGCCTGAGGCCCTGAGATGCCTTTCTTCCAGGCTGTGGACTCTGGGAACCCACAGTGAGTACATACCAGTGAGACCTCAGACAACCTTTTCTACAGGAGCTGGAACCATGATCACATCCAAAACAGCTTCCACAACAAGCCAGGGTGGGTCACATTGCCAATCTGTGATGAGACTTCACCCACAAATAAGAAACTAACATTCAAGATACAACTACAGAGGAGAGACAAAGTGGCAGCGGAATAGATGGATGTGCCCTGAGCCTTGTCCCAGAGCAGATAGAACAAGCAACTAAGTCGAATAACATCCACCCCTAATTGGCGAAGTAGACAAAGCTGGTGAGACAATTCCCAGCCGGGAAGGGCAGAGGACACCTGGAGAATGGTAAAATCAGGGATCTGGGCTGGGGAGAACTGCGAGACCTCTAAGCCCAGAGGATCAGAGGGAACGTGCACAGCAACGAGCCACGTCCCTTGGGATAGGCACAGCATCTGACTGTGGAAAGGAGGTCTGCAGGACTGCTGGTGGCAGGGTATTCTAGATCTGGGCCCACAGTCACAACAGAATGAGCCCAAATGGGGCATTCGGGATGGCTGCCCAGACCACAAGGTGCTGGGAGGAGAGGGGCTTGCAGAGGCACAGCTCTTTCCCCTCTTTGTGGTCTTTGCTTTTCCTCACTGAACCTAGTTCATAGGACTTTTGGATATGGACACCCACCCATGGCTGAGGTGCTGGAGGAGGTGTGTACTTGTGAAGTATGGGAAGAGGCTGGGGAGAGGAGAGGGCCTGGGAAAGGTGCCTGTGAGTCTGGCACTGAGTCATACCTGATGCATGGGAGCTAGGTAGCCATTTTCTCCTGAAGAGATAGTCCCTCCCTGCAGTCTCCAGGCAACCAATACAGCCACACCCAGACTATGCCCTGAGTGGTACAAAGGATAAAAAAATCTGAATAGTCCCTGAAAGTGCACAGGATTGGCCTAAGGGGAGAGTTTCAGTCCCAGAAACAGGAAACTGAGAAGCCACAGACAGTACAGAAGAGTGGAATCTTAAACCAGCCAAAGGAATGACACTTCACTTTTTCTTTTTATTTTTTTCTATTTCTTTTTGCATTATCTCTTCAACATTCTAATTTATTTTATTTTTATCCTATTTTTAATCAATTTTTTTAATTTTATTATTATTATTAATCTTATCTTTCTCTTTCTTCTTATCCACTCATCCTCTTTCTACTTCCTCTATACTGAACTGAGGTCCTCCCCATATTCATCCAATTCTTAACCTTACTTTCTGGATATAAGATTCTGCCTGCACCCTCTTCACTGGGAATTTGGTGCATGTATGTTTTGGTTTACCTGTTTGTTCTCTGGTATTTTCTCCCCATATATATTTTTCCCCTTTTTCTTCCTTTTTCTTCTTTTCCTTTCCTCTCATACCACCTTCTAACTTCAATATAATTTGTGCTCTCTTTCCTCTCCCCTAATTCTCTTTTCTCTGATTGTCACTTATATTGGGGTTATCAGTGTGTGAGTACATTCGTGTTTTGTTCCCTTTATGTCATATCTTGTCAGGGTGAATTTTATCCTGTTTGACCAGTGTGCTAGAGAGCGAGCCACATAACCAAACACCCTGAGAGGAGACTCCATCCACAAATGGGTCAATAACACTCCAGACCCAACTACAGAGGCAGGAATAAGGCGGCTGTGAGGGAGAGAGCATGAGTGAGTGAGGGAGCAAACGAGGAGTGTGTGGTCATGTGGTGTGTGTGTGTGTGTGTGTGTGTGTGTGTGTGTGTGTGTGTGACTGAGGCAAAGTTAGGTCCCACAGGACTTTCGGGGGCAGGCTAACCAGGCTAGCCTAACTAGGCAGCCTCTGCTACCATTGCAAACAGTCCCGGAGCAGCCAGCTCTTCCTCAGAAGCCTCACCTTTTGAAGGGGAGAGCTGCTGTGACTGGGAGCCCAGCCTCACCTCCACTCAGGGTGCCCTCAGGTAACACCTGGGACTCTACAGCCATCCCCGCCAGGGAACTGCTACCTCTGCTGTGGTCCCACAACCACCAAGACTCCAGCCACTCCAGGTGCAGGTTCCTGTGAGTTCCGAAGCATGTTGCCCTGTGACGGGCCCACCGTTTTAGCCCAGGGCACTGCAACCATGTGAGCAGCAGACACATGAGCAACGGGCTCCCTCCAAAAAGGAGCAACCCTGTGAGCAGCCCATCCCAGGCTGAGGAGTGGCAGTCTCATGCAGCCTGCCCCATGCAAGGAGCAGCAGCTATGTGAGTGGCCCACCTGCCATCTGAAGAGTCGCAGATGTGCATGCAGCCCACTCCTGTCTGAGAAGCAGCCATCGCACGAGCAGCCTGCCCCCATCTGAGGAGCAGCAGCTGTGCAAGCAGCCTTCCCCCACCAGCCAGAGGAGCCACCACTGCTGTGAACAGCACCCACCAGAGGAGCCACTACCAACTGAGGAGCAGCTTCTGCCACAACTACCCAAGGAGCAGCCACCACCTGAGGAGCCACTGCCACCCAAGGCACAGCCCCTGCATGACGGGACACCCAGATCCTTGGGTGAGGACAAAATGGGTAGACAAAGAAACACCCAAAGGAAAGAAAGGAGGGATCACCAGAAAAGCAGCTAAGTGAAACAGAGGCATGCAATATGTTAGAAAAAGAATTCAGTATAAGGGTCACACAATTCATAAACCGGATGGATAAAAATATGAACAACTTATGTAAGAATCAAGAAGAAATAAAGAGTGATATAGCTGCAATAAAAAGCACCATGGAAAGTTTCAACAGTAGACTAGGAGAAGCAGAAGACTCAATTAGTGAATTAGAAGACAGGGAAGCAAAACACAACCAAACTTAACTACAACTGGAGAAAAAAAAAATTAAAAGACAGGAGAAGAGCCCAAGGGAGCTTTGGGACAACATGAAATGAAGAAACATATGAATGATAGGTGTGCCAGAACAATAGGAAAAGGAAGAAGGGTTAGAAAACCTATTTGGTGAAATAATATCAGAAAGCTTCCCTGATTTGGAGAAGAAAAAGTAACACAAGCACAGAGAGTCCCAAACAAGATGAACCTGATAAGACCCACACAAAGACACATCATAATCACAATGGCAAATGTTCAGAACAAAGAGAGAATCATAAAGGCTACAAGAGAGAGAAAGAAAGTTACGTACAAGGTCAATGTAATATGGTCAACAAGGGATCTCCCATTAGATTATCAAATAATTTCTCAAAAGAAACACATTAGGCCAGTAAATAATAGAAGGAAATTTACAAAGTGATGCAAAGCAAGGGACTGAATCCAAGAATACTCTACACAGCAAGGCTGTCATCCAAATTTGAAGGGGAAACAAGAACCTTCACAGACACACAAAAAAAAGGCTAAGGGAATTTATCACTACCAAGCCAGCAATGCAAGAAATACTAAAGGGACTGGTGTAAAAAGAAGGAATAAAAAGGGAAGAAGGAATACAGGCACAAAAAATAAAAATGGCTACAAACAAGTACCTATAAATAATAACTTTAAACGTAAACAGATTAAATGCTCCAATCAAAAGACATTGAGTGGCTGAATGAATAAAAAGCATGATCCATATATATGCTCTCTCTAAGAGACCCACCTCAGAACAAGGGACTCACACAGACTGAAAGTGAAGGGATGGAACAATATCTTTCAGGCAAAAGAAAATGAAAAAAAAAACTGGGATAGCAATACTTATATCTGACAAAACAGACCTCAAAGTGAAGGCCATAACAAGAAATAAGAAAGGCCACTTCATAATACTAAAGGGATCGATACAAGAGGATATAACCCTGAAAAACATATATGCACCCAATGCAGGAGCACCCAAATACATTAAAAAAAAACCTCCTGGAAGATATCAAGGGAGAGATTGACAACAATAGAATCATAGCAGGGGACTTTAATACACCGCTGTCATCACTGGATAAATCCTCTAGACAAAAACTCGGCAAAGAAACAGCAATCTTAAATGACTCACTAGATCATATGGACTTAATTGACATCTTCAGAACATTTCACCCCAAAGCCACAGAATATACATTCTTCTCACGTGCACATGGGACATTTTCAAAGGTAGACCACATATTGGGTTACAAGCAAAGTCTCTCCAAATTCAATAAGATTGAAATCATATAAAGCATCTTCTCAGACCACAATGACATAATATTTGAAATAAACTACAATAAAAACAATAAAAAAATTCAAACACTTGGAAGCTGAATATCATATTATTAAACAATGATTGGGTTACCAAAGACAGCAAGGAAGAGATTAAAAACCTCCTGAAAATGAATGACAATGAGAAAACAACAATCCAATCTATGGGACACAATGAAAGCAGTCCTAAGAGGGAAGTTTATAGCTCTTCAGGCCCTAGGCATACCTCAAAAAAAAAAAAAACAACAAGAAAAATTGGTAATAAATTATCTAACTCTATAACTTAAAGAATTATAAAGAGAGCAACAAAAAAGCCCAGAGTGAACAGAAGGAAGGAGATAATAAAGATCAGAGCAGAAATAAATGACATAGAGACCAAAAAAAAAAAACAAAACAAAAAACAAAAAAAAACACACACACACAAAAAAACACAAAAGATCAATGAAACCAAGAGCTGGATTTTCCAAAGGATAAACAAGATTCATGAACCTCTAGCCAGGCTCACCGAGGGGCAAAGAGAGAGGACCCAAATAAACAAAATCAGAAATGAAAGAGGCAAAATAACAACAGACCCCACAGAAATACAAAGGATTGTTAAAAAATACTATGAACTATTCTATTCCAACAAACTAGGCAATCTGGAGGAAATGGACATATTCCTAGAAAAATACAACCTTCCAAAACTCAATCAGGAAGAATCTAAGAATCTCAATAGACCGATAACTAAGAAATTGAAGCAGTCATCCAAAAGTTTCCAGCAAAAAAAATCCCGAGGCCAGACAGCTTACCAAACATTCAAGAAAGAACTAAAACCTATCCTCCTCAGACTATTCCAAAAAATTCAAGAGGAAGGAACACTTCCAAGCTCATTCTATGAAGCCAGCACTACCCTAATACCAAAACCAGGTAAAGACAACACAATGAAAGAGAATTACGGCCAATATCCCTCATGCCAAAATCCTCAACAAAATTCTAGCAAATCAGATTCAGCATTACATTAAAAAGATAATATACCCTGACCAAGTGGGATGCAAGGCTGGTACAATACCTGCAAATCAATAAACATGATACATCACATAAACAAATTTGAGAGATAAAAATCACATCAATTGATGCAAAAAAGGCATTTGACAAAGTCCAACACCCTTTTCTGATAAAACATGCTCAGCAAAGTGGAAATAGAGGGATCATACCTCAACATAATAAAAGCCTTATATGTCAAACATACAGCCAACATCATACTCAATGGGCAAAACCTAAAACTATTTCCCCTAAAAACAGGAACAAGACAGGAATGTCCGCTTTCACCACTTCTTTTGACATAGTACTGGAAGAGCTAGCCATAGCAATCAGACAAGAGGAAGAAATAAATGGCATCCAAATTGGAAAAGAAGAAGTAAAATTGTCCTTATTCACATATGACATGATATTGTACATAGAAAACCCTACAGACTCCATAAAAAAATATTAGACTTAATAAATGAATTCGGATACAAAATTAACACCCAGAAATCTACGGCTTTTTTATACACCAATAGTGAACTTATAGAAAGAGAGATAAAAAAAATCCCATTTACCATTGTACCAAAAAATTGCACCTAGGAATAAACTTAATTAAGGAGGTAAATGACCTGTACTCAGAAAACTACAGGACACTGAAAAAAGAGATAGAGGAAGACATAAACAGATTGAAGAACAAACCACTTTCATGGATTGGTAAAATCAAAATGTTCATACTCCCCAAAGAAATCTATAGATTCAATGCATTCCCCATTAAAATACCAATGGCATATTTTACAGACATAGAACAAACTCTCCAAAAATTCATCTGGAATAAAAAAAGACCCTGAATATCTGCAGCAATCCTGAGAAGGAAGAACAAAGCAGGAGGGATCTCCTTACCAGATGTCAAACTGTATTGCAAAGCCACTGGTCTCAAAACTGCCTGGTACTGGTACAAGAACAGACATATAGACCAATGGAATAGAATTGAGAACCCAGTAATCCACCCAAACCACTATGCTCAATTAATATTTGACAAAGGAGGCAAGAGCATACAATGGAGTCAAGACAGTCTCTTCAATAAATTGTGCTGGGAAAATTGGAGAGATACATGCCAATGAGATACTATCTCACACCTTTCAGAATGGCTATCATCAACAAATCAACAAATGACAAGTGCTGACAGAGGATGTGGAGAAAAAGGAATCCTCCTGCACTGCTGGTGAGAATGCAGACCAGTGCAGCCACTGTGGAGAACAATATGGAATTTCCTCAAAAAGTTAAAAGTGGAACTCACCCCCACCCCAATAAAAAAATGTGGAACTCCCATTTGACCCAGTGATTCCACTTCTAGGAATATATCCCAAGAAACCAGACACACCAATCAAAAAAGTATATATGCACCCCTATGCTCATAGCAGCACAATTTTTAATAGCTAAGATTTGGAAACAGCCTAAGTGGCCATAAGCAAGCAAACCATTTGCAACTGCATGCATGGAACTAGAGAGCATTATGCTAAGCAAAATAGGCCAGTCAGAGAAAGATAAATATCACATGATCTCACTCATATGTGGAATATAATAATCAACATAAACTGATGAACAAAAATAGATCCTGAGACAAGGTAGCACTAAACTGAACATCCAATCTCAGAGAGAAGACAGGGGAAGAGTGTTAGAGAGCAACCAAAAGACTTGTATGCATGCATATTAGCATAACCATTGGACACAGACACTGGGGAGATGGGGACTTCCACTTGAGGGTGGGAGTGGCTGGGTGTTAATTGGGGGAAAAGGAGACATATTTAATATTTAAACAATAAAAATAAATCTATGAAATAGAAAAAAAATTAAAATGAAAAATTATACCCAGTAAAAAATGAAAAAAATGAATAAACAGAACTTTCAAGATCTCTGAGACAATGTCAATGGGTATAAAAATTTATGATATTAAAGGCCCAAAGAAAGCAGAAAAAGATATTGGTACAGAAAGTAATTTTTGAATAAATAATTGCTGGGAACATCCCAAAATGCACTGCTGGTGGGAATACAGACTGGTACAGCCACTATGGAAGACAGTATGGAGTTTACTCAAAAAGTTAAAAATGGAACTCCCATTTGCCCCAGTGATCCCACTTCTAGGAATATATCCCAAGAAACCAGA